>NW_017971448.1:200874-277335 GCF_001907595.1 Talaromyces atroroseus
TAGAGCTCCTCCCGTTTGTCCTCGACCTTGATCCTGCCGAGATCAGGAGCTGGATAGAGCTCTTCGCGGGCAACAATAGCATCAACAGAGTTTCTAGAATGCTTCAGAGACGTCTGTCAGCAGCCTAGCTTGTCAAACGCAATGAATGGTGTGATAATACCTTGGCCGTTGGCATTGCCGATGCCAAAGTGGCGGCACTCAAAAGTAAAGTGACAGCCTTTCCGAAGTCACGCATTTTGAATGGTCAACTGCGTATTCTAGTAACTCTTAGGTGGGGTTATTGTAGAGGGAAGAGAGTTTTCAAGCCACGATGACTGGAAAATAGAAGGTCGTTTGTGGAATAAGGGGGGAGTTATATACGTATAACGTACTCTCTCATACTCAGATCATGCTCAGCGGTGCTTCTAGGAATATTCCAGGTGCTATTGATAAGAGCTGGTGACAGCGAGCGAGTAAGCGTCAACTCGATCCTTCGATGCAATTACCCCTCATCTTGACTCCATAGGGTAAGCTGACACTCAAAAATCAGCTTCAACATGTATCTACAGCCATACGGCATTCATACAAGGTATCCGGGAGGGGTACACTTAGGAAGGAATGCAGATCACCGGGAGCAAAAATGGCAGGTATCTAGAATGCTCCTCATTCATACGCCAGAGAGTGGTTTAGAGTTTTCTGAGCGAGTCGCTGTCGAATCCTTCGAGTGTATTTTGAAGGCAGGCAGTGCCTCTATTGCGAAGCGGCGGGGGGTTTCATCCGTCAGAGCCGGGATGTTATCATCGCGGATCTGCACTGCGGATCCAATGATCGTCCTCCCCGATTGCTGCCAAAGTCATCTAGGGCTAGAAAAATTAGAGCAACTAGATCTTCAATGCCCCACGCGATCCACTGCTATTCCTGCAAGTAGCTCCGATTTCGTCTGCAGAACCGCCAGCGCAAACAAAGTCTCATGCCGTCACTTCCAAATCTGGCATGTATCACTTCCTTCGGCCCACGCCGACTCCACAGTCACAGATAACGCCCAAGTGACAGTAATCACTTGGTGACATGTAAGCGTGATCAATGCAATGTACATTTCCCCTCCGCTTTCCGTATCTCATTTGTCTGGTCTTCCTCTTTTCTTTTCTTGCTGCGGTCGAGAAAATAACCATGCTCAGGGCTCTTTCGTTTGTTGGACTTTGATAAATCCGGCATTTTTTTCCATTCATGTCCACCCAGTCCACTCAAGTGGTAAGAGACATTGAACAAGGGTTATCAACGTTGCCGTAATAATGAGTTTCCCTTCTGTTTGGCCCTGGTCCAAACAGTCGCCAGGCGACTACAAAAGTGTCGAGACAGATTCGAGTGATGAAGAGTACAAGTACAGTGACCAGTTAAATAGCACTAGCTTGGTAGATTCTGCAACGACTTCGAGTTGTGACCACGACGAAGAAGAGTCCGGATGTCGCTGCTCAAGAGGACAATCCAAGTCATGGCCTGTTTTAGTGAAGGCCCTTGTTGGTGCAAACATTCTTCTTTTTTTGGCTTCTACAGCGCTCTTCGTCGGCCGGGTGTACCAATGGCCAACGCGACTGAACGGTGCATATAGACAAGTGACCACATACTGTAAGTTTTCCAATCTGCGTGATCTTATTACCCAGTCAATGTGAACGGTGTATTGCATTTTGTGGGCTGTGGTTTTTCTTCTCCGGTTTTTCTCTGGGTCTACTTGGTTGGAATGCACACTCATTGGTTATATAGCGCCGGTTCTGGACGATGTTGAAATTCCTTTCGTCGAGAAGCAGATCCAAGGTGGCCTGTTCCCAGCCGAAAAGACCGACGACCAACTCCTTGGTCGGAGAGAGCCCGGTCCAGAGACTGATGACCTTTGGCTTGACTTCGAAATTCAGCGGCCCTTCTTGCTAACACGAGAACAAGTTCTTGCCTTAGGCAAGGACCCCGAAAAGACGGTCAAATATCCCGACGAAGTCTTCGGTCTTGGTCCTGAGGCGTATATGGGCGGTATGGATGTCTTCCACGTTCTGCACTGCTTCAACACCATCCGCAAAGAGGCATTCAAGGACTATTACTTCGATGGCGAAAAGTACCATATGGAAGCGTATGGAGAAGAATCAACTCCACGGAGAGAACATTCAGAGCTTTTCTGGATCCATATGCGTCACTGCACGGACATCATTGTCCAGTTCCTGATGTGCAATGCAGACACCACGATGACCACGATGACTTGGCTGGAGACGCAGAGCAGGCCATGGCCGGACTTCTCGGTCAATAAGAAGTGCATTGACTTTGACACATTAGTCCGCTGGCGAGATGAGAACGCGTTGGATATCAAGGACGCGGGAATGGTGCGGAGACCACCGGGAGCCCCTGAGACCAAGATTAGTGACATGTATTGGAGGATTGTAGGGAATGAGACGCACCCCGGCGATAAAATACATCATCCGATTTGGGATTGATTATTTATGAATGTGAGCATAGTTGCATTTATATAGCGAAAGCATTGGCACGCGCAACAATTGCATATGAGAGTCTGGAAGTTGCTCAAGCCATACCATATACCACGTAGCCCAAAGAATTAGCAGGAACGACGCAATCACCTGACTGCGCAATCCGGGGAAGCGGGGAGGGGGGATAAATGTTTTCGCCGGGGCGGGTCGGTTTGGCCCACTGCAACCCAATCAAAGGGGCTGCAGAAGGTCGAGAAAGGCAACCCCGGATTTGCGCAGTCATACCAAAACCATGTACGATACGTATGCGGAGTGCCACGAGGCCCTACCAGGAGCGCTGGGGGGTTGTCTTATCCCTGAAGGTCTGGGGACGCCCAGCCCGGACTTACGCTACACAGTGCTTAGGTGATTGGGTGGTAGCTGCTGGATTGTGGGAGCATACGTATATCTAGGTACGTACGGTCAAGAGAAGTCAGGCAAATAATAAGGAATAAGGCCATGTCTACTTACGAATTGTTAACGATGATGAGGCAAGCTTCCCTTGTTCCGGGGGCGCCAGAGGGACGGTTATTCCGCACGCGCAACATATACATATACTATGTGTACACAAGCAACCATGGCACGCGTGCGCTGTGACTGTAGACTAACTTTGGAAGGCTGCAACCGGCTAATACTACTCCCGGCAAGCCCTGTTCACTTCATAACTCCCAGGTAGTAATGATGGCTAATCAATTGCTGGTTGTCTTACTCCGCACGACGTTGACCCCAACTCACTCGTCATTGGCTCAACACAGAATGCGCCATGGTGCTGAGGCCGTGCCCCCGGAATACTTAAAAGCAGTAGCATCTTCGGAGTATAGGACAGTCTATAAATCCTGAGTAACGTAGCCGTTACTGATTGTTTCTGAGCTAGCAATCCCCTGCATCTCGCTTTTCTTGTGCATCATTGACGAGTATGAGATCTTTTCACAATGTCAGCCGAAAAAGCTACTATCAAGGAAGATGACCATTTGCAGAAAAATGAGTCGAGTAACTTGTCGCCGGAGTACCGCGAATATCTCATCAGTCGGCATGGGACCATTGAGCTCGACCCTCTACCTGACATGACAGACGCTGATCCATATAACTGGCCAAAATGGATGGCAAGTCAAACATTATCCTTTTTTGTTTCCCCTTTGCATTGAATTTCTAAATTCAATAGCTTACATAAAGACTTCTCCTATTTTAGAAGATAACCAACCTAACCCTCGTTGCATTTCATGCGATGATGGGCACTTTCACTGCTGCGGCAATCATGGCAGCCTTTATCAACATAGCAGCGGACTTGAATGTCAGTGTTCAACGTGCAAGCTACCTGACCTCTCTCGTAATTGCAATCCTAGGTGGTGCACCACTTTTCTGGCGCCCTCTAGCCGATCGATACGGTCGGCGACCAATATTTCTCCTGTCATTGATTTGCTCTCTAGTCGGCAATATTGGGTGCGCCAACAGTCATTCATACGGCACAATGGGCCTGTGCAGAGCCATCACTGCGTTCTTCATATGTCCTCCTGCCGCTATTGGTAGTGGTGTTGTTACCGAGACCTTTT
This sequence comes from Talaromyces atroroseus, assembly GCF_001907595.1. Classification (NCBI taxonomy): domain Eukaryota; kingdom Fungi; phylum Ascomycota; class Eurotiomycetes; order Eurotiales; family Trichocomaceae; genus Talaromyces; species Talaromyces atroroseus. The sequence goes on from NW_017971448.1 coordinate 204,911, forward strand.
TCAAGAACCAAAGAGCTCGGTATATGGGGATATGGACAGTGATGGTAACTATAGGTGTGCCCATTGCCCCTCTTCTTATGGGATTTGTCGCCGCTCGCGTCGGTTATAGGTGGATTTACTATATCCTTGCCATCGTACGTTGTGCCGTCTTAAAACTACGGTGAGTTAGGAAGAATACTTTCGCTAACAGTTCAAATTTCTAGACGAACGGTGTTCAGTTTATCCTTTACTTTTTCTTGGGAAATGAGACACGATATGTCCGTGAAACGACCCCGAACACCACTGGTGACGGATTACCGATGACTAGACGAGGATTATTTCAGTTTGGACGTATTGACAGAACCCCGTTGAGACTGAATGACTTCTACCACCCACTGACATTCGCTTTTCATCCATGCATTTTCCTTCCTGCCATTGCCTATGCCATGGTGTTCCTCTGGACCAGCATTGTGCCAACGGTGGAGATTCCACAGCTTTTCCCCGTGATTTTTGGCTTGGATACGGAGCAGAATGGTCTCCAAATGATCAGCATTATCATCGGATCGTTCATTGGCGAGCAGATCGGTGGCTTCATGTCTGATAAATGGATGGCAAGGCGGCGTCAACAGCAGACAAAGAAATCAGGCATCGACAATGCCGAAGAAGGCAGGTCACTTCCTTTAGCAGGTGAAGTGCTTGTTGAGCCTGAGTTCCGCCTCTGGCTGGCTTATATCGGATATGCACTTGCCATTTGCGGGTTTGTGGTGTTTACCGTGCAGATTGGAAAGGCTTCCAGCTCCTGGAATGTCACCCCGCTTGTTGGCGCGGCTATTGGCGCGGCTGGAAACCAAATCGTGACGACAGTGAACATTACCTATGCGGTAGATTGCTATCGCGTTGAAGCTGCTAGTGTGGGAGTCTTTATCACCTTTGTCAGACAAACATGGGGTTTCATTGGACCCTTCTGGTAAGTCACCCATCATCGCATCCCCTAGTCTTGCTGCTCTACTCCGCACAAACGTCTCGAATAATAACTAACCGCTAGTTAGGTTCCCACAAATGTTCGAGAATGTCGGATATAATGGCAGCGCCGGCATTGGCGTGGGTCTCATAGTTGCTATTAGTGTTATCCCGACGGTCATCATCCAGTGGCTAGGTCATAAATGGCGATAGCGTTGGAAACGTTTTTGACAAGGATATGACTATTCCTTTCAGTTGTGAATTCTTTCAGATGTTGTCTTGTAGACATTCGAATGAAAATCCCGGACACTCCTACCTCAAATACAATTGTAGAAAGTAGTCAGTTGGCCTAGCACGTACGCGACCAACTTCCACCGCCCCACAAATCTGAGTCCGGACGACAGTCGGACAGAGTATACGTACTTCGTAGTCACCGCAATCGGAGTGTAAAGTTGCCTTGCTACATGGTTAAGACCCCTCCTAGCGGACCTTTTGCCTATGATGGCAATGCTTTGTTCTTTCTGCTATGCAATTTCAACTTTAAAAGGCGCTGAGTTTGGCAGACGGCGAATCAATTGAGCCCGTCCAGGCCAGACTGTTGGTTTTCCCCATTATTGGGTGTTCCAGGCTGGCTGAATGGTTGGGGTCCGGGTTGACTGTAAAAAAATAGCTGCCTTGGCAGCCTCAGGCCCCTGACGGGCTTCAAAGTTTTAAGCTTCCCCTAAGCCCCGTAGCTCAACACACTGTGATTGGCTACTTGAGCCGCGCGCGACGTCACCTGCAATTTACGTGGTTTATCTTTATTGACTTACACCCCGGGGTGTAAGTCTCTGTGCACGATGCCATCTTCCAGCGACGCCTACTAGAGCAGCAATCAGATGCAATGGCTGGCATGGGCAGGAGGTCCAAGGCCTGCGACACTTGTCGTCGTCGGCGCATCAAATGCGGTAGGTGCTTTTCTTAAGCTTTTCTCTTAGTTTCGCGAAAAGTCGGCTCTGAACCCTTTGTTTTTTTCTTTTTCGGAACAGATGAGCGAAAACCATATTGCTTGAGATGCATCAAGTCCAAAATAGAATGTAGCGGCTACCCCGATATGACCATTATTCTATACGATGGACGGCGACGTCACACAATTTCTCCTGCAGCTTCTCCTGAGTCGCAGAACCGATGTACAAATATTGCTCCTCAGTCAACATCGAACGCGTCACCGGAGCTCGCAGAAACAGGTTGGCTGACTGCTCTTCATATTCCATTGAACCTGGACGATGTATTTTTACAGTATACGCGTTCAAAGCTTTTCCAAGGCTCCAATAGAGTGGATGTTGTTCTGCCTGCCCATGTGGATAGAAGCCTAATGACCAAGGCGTTTCTGGCGCTATGCACCACATTTTTTGGCCTAGAGCATAAGGAAAAAGGCGTCATCAGGCAGGGATTTCAACGTTATGGCCATGCTTTAGAACATATCCACCGGGCACTCGAAGATCCAGTTCGGTGTGCCTCCTTCGACCTTCTGGAGTCAATTGCAGTTATGTCGGTATTCGAGGTATGTACTGCTGTTGCTCTGGCTTTTTTTTTTCTTTGCAATAGGAGGGGAGGAATATCTCTAATAGTGAAAAAGCTAACACGACGTTGCACCTGCCTCCCCTTTCTACTGGGTAGTTTATCATATCTGACGACTGGACTGGCTGGCTCAGCCATTTGGTCGGCCTTGAGAAATTGTTCTCTTTCCGTGGGCCGGAATCATTCATTACATTTCCAGAACTTTTAATACTAGAAAAATCACGGGTATCGATTATTACATCCTCCTTACTTGTGCGACGGCACACAATCCTATCAAATCAAGAATGGAAGGCTATTCCGTGGACATACTTCCCGGAAAGAAAAAACTCCATGGAACTGCTTGTCGATATCCTTGCTGACTGTCCGGCGCTCTTCGCTGACCAAATGCAACTGCTGTCCAATCGAAATTTGGCCATAACGAATCAGGTGGCGGCGGGGTTAAAACATTTGCTAGGTCGGGCGTATCGTCTCTTAGACCAACTTGAAAAATGGAAGGAACAATGGGATTTGGATAATCCGGGATACTGCCACGAAATTCCTGCTCCATTTCCGAGGCCGACCTCTTTTGGTTGGCAAGGCGAGAAAGACATGGAAACGCCAATTTGGACGACAATACTTAACTATGCATCTGTATATCACGCCAACACGATGGTATTATATGATGGAACCTTGATCCTCCTTCTCAGATACATCCAAGGTATTATGAATGAACTAAACATCCTCGCAGCACCTACAGACCGCCAGTCCTTTGACCTTTGGGAAAGATCATACGCCGCTAGCCTGGCCATATGCCGCAGTGTGGAATATCACCTGCAGGGCATGCGACGAGGGGTTGTCGACTTTCATCTCATGTTTCCGCTAAGAATGGCAAATCAGACTATTGGGGACTCCAACCCCGCTATTGGTCTTTGGATTCAAGATGTTTTGCAGCAAATCCGAGACGGCCAAAGTAGCAGATGGACCTTGGCCAAATATTTACTGGAGGTACAGACTGTCCCTGGTGCTTTACTGCAAGCGACTTGAGCTGTGTGGATTGAATGGCAAAAAAGAAGAGTACAAAATGGCGCACAATGGTATGTGAGGTTGAAGAACCTTTGGAATCCATAACAGGTTTTTTATATACGGCTCTAAAACAGTCAGCAGTCAGTGACATAATTCGGCTGTATCAGCTTGTCTCTCGACCGCAGCTAGCAGACTGTTCCTTACCTGCTGGTTATCCCATCTGCTGGAGTCGGCGACCAGCTGCCTTGCCGCCTCGTGCCTTTGAAGTAACACTTCTAACCCGCTCAGACCTATTTTTTGTACAATTGCACGAGCTAAATATACCGCTATATAGATGGAAGCAGAGGCCGACGTGCGTGCGTGCGTAGCTATGCTGGGGTGGGATATGTTGTGTTTGATTCGGGTGTGTTGTTTCACATATTTCTGTCGGGTATTTTATTAATTTATAATCATTCCTTTGGGAGTTCTTGAAGTTACATCCTTGGGACGCCATCCTGGATAGTGCTTACATTTTATGGACTAGGTAGTATAAAAACATACTGGAACCGCCAGGCAGATTAGTGAACTACTACGAGCTTACAACCTTAATATCTACGACGGACGTATATTTTCGGTGGAATATCCCACTGCACGTAAAGCTTGCAACCTACACGTGCAGCTTGGTGGATCATCTTGGATGTTTATACTCAAACATATAGTATCGTTTTCAGCCGTCGGCGGCCCCGTGAGTTAGGATTAGAATTAGGTGACGGGCTTGGTTTTGCAACGTGGGGGTTGAAAGCTGACGCCTCCTGTAGGTATGAGAGAAAAGAACAGAAGAGCAGAAGAGTAAATAAAGCAACCAAGCGTACTATCCTATTGTTTATAAAATGTAAGCATTACTCTGTCCTTTCCCCCTTGTATTTTTGCGCCTTCGTTCTTTCATTTCTCAATCCAGCACCATTGCAACATGGTTTCCACAACGTTTGTGACCACGATTTTAGGCATTGTGGCCTTGTCCTCTGCACATCGGTGGAAAAATGATGTCCCCGGAACGATCGAGCTGCCATTGACACTCGTCGAAGCAGCTGCTGGCGAAGGGCCTCTTTACCTGGTCAACATTTCTATCGGCACGCCTCCTCAAGAAGTCACTGTGCAGATTGATACTGGATCTTCCGATCTGTGGGTTTTTGCATCGAATGTAAGTTTAATTCTCGAAGTTATGTGTACAATCCATCTCACTGTGAATGTATACTATAGGTCGAATGTGATAATGCCTACGGTTGTCTTGGAAGCTCGTTCGTTTCAAACGCTAGCAGAACCTTGGTAGACGATATGCCGAACAAGTTTGTGTATAGCTATGGCAGCGGTGCGAACGGTACCGGTGACTTTGTCACTGATGACCTTCATATCGGTGGCAAGACTATCAAGAATGCACGGTTTGGCATTTCTCACGACGCCTACGGGTGAGTCATTTGCCTTTTGCGAAATGAATTCTCATGTCCTTTTGAAGCTTTTTGCGCTAAGCTATCCCTTCATGAATATTAGTATCAGCCCTACATACGGCATCATGGGTCTTGGATTCCCCGGCGGTGAAGCTGCAGTACAGTCGGGTCTTTCGGAATACAATACTACAGTCATGGCTATGAAAAACCAGGGTGTCATCAATTCAGCCGCCTTTTCTATTTACCTGAACGATGTTGACAGCGAAGGAAGCATCTTATTTGGTGGATATGACACGGCCAAATATTCGGGCGACTTAAAGACGCTTAACGTGATTGAGTTTGATGACGCTTACGGCGTTCGTTCTTTCTACATCCCCCTTATATTGGAACAAACAAAAGACACTAATACTCGAAAAACTTTTAGCAATGGTACATCAACCTAACGGCAATTGGAACATCAACAATCTCTAGCGACGGGTCATCTTCAACATCATGGTACGGTAATAGCAGCGTTGCCGGAGCAGCCTTTATCGACAGCGGCAGTCCGAAAATTTTCGTCCCTGGGAATGGTGCCATGAATGTTATCTTGGACCTTGGAGGCGAGTATGACTATAGCTTGTCGTCCAGTTTGATACCTTGTTCGGCCAAAAACAAAACAGATGTCACTGTCGATGTGTTGCTAGGCGGAAGCAACGGGCCTCTGATCCAGATCCCAATACATCAACTAATTGAACCGTATACCGGAGGAAACGTGACCATCGACGGGGAGGAGGCCTGTTCATTTGGTGTAAGTCCTGGCCCGGATGGCTTCCAGATTCTCGGCGATGCGTTCCTTAGAGGTGCATACACCGTTTTCAACATGGACAACCATACAGTGTCAGTGGCGGACATCAAATTGAATGTGAAGGAAAGCAAAATCATTGCTTTGTAAACTTTCTACAGAATCAGGATTTCTTGGATGGCCAGCAGGCAACGAAAAATGTACATATAAAAACTTGGGTTGCATTTTTATGAGTTTGATGAAATACATGATCAAAATTGCCCATAAAGCTAACCACTAGGAATTAATACACTGTCACACAATTCTAGACCGGGCCTACCTCGCCGGCTTCTCCCGGAGGATCGGTGCTAATAATGTAACCTTAGATAACCCTATAAATTATTTCTTTATGGCTGTGACATTACTCTAAGCAGTTTAGTGGAAATATAAATAGGTATAGCCAAGGGCTGTAAGTTGTAACATTCTCGAGGACTAAAAGCAGGAACCCTGTTCAAGCCTGCAGATGTAAAGGACTAATGACAGATATTAAATATGCAATAAATATTAAATGCTTGACTACTGGTAGTGATAGAAGCTTGGCAGTCGGAACTAGATGCCTAGGTAGTTTCCACCAATGCATCGCTGGGACGAAACAATGGCAATATCGAATACGACGTTGATCACACGGTTAATGTTCATCGGAGAGAATGGCGGAGCTGACAGAACTAATTATCAGTATAAAAATAGTCGTAGATCGCGCTGTAGCCTTCCTGTCATCTGCCTTCGCTATTACGTTGAGAAAAGGGAAATAAATATTTGTAAAACGGATTGCCTTTCACGTTATTGTTCAGCATGCGTATGCAACAGCTCAGCATCCTCTCTATCCCTGTGATAGCTGCAGCTAGTGGCCTCACAGACCTACCATCTCTTCAGGTGCCAGAATGCCCTGATCTAGCCACTGCCACCATCAATCAGTCTGTTCCTGATCGGACTCTCTTCCCCTTGACCACCGCTTCACTATGTTACAACGAGTCGTCATTGCAGATCACATTTAAAGCATACAACGAAACAAACTACTATTACAACGCCAATCAGACCACCAATGGCGACATTTGGGAATACGAGGTAATGGAAGCATTTCTTTACCACGGTCAGAACGACCCAACGACCTACTTTGAATTCGAAGTCAACCCCAATAATGTCACCTACCAAGCTGTAGTTTACAACCCCTCTAAGGTGCGCGCCACCGACGCCCCCTTCGACCATTTCTTCGTGACCGAGCCGGCCGCAGATGGATTTGCGGCAAAAACAACACTGGACAAGCATGCGGGAACTTGGATTTCTACAGTGCACATTCCACTAGCAATTTTCGATGTGGCCGAGCTTCAAGGCTCACAGTGGCGCATGAATTTCTTCCGCACAATTACCTCACCGAGCACATATCCAAACCAGACGCTAGGCGCGTGGAGTCCAACTGATGAGGCCAACTTTCACATGAGCCCGTATTTTGGTAAAGTGACTTTTGTCTAGGTTATGGTGCTACTGTTAGGAAGTCTGTTTCCAGGTTTCGTGGTGTTGATAATCATTGCCCTGTTTCTGATGCTCACGTCAGGGCCTATCAGTATATATTTGGTTATACAAAATGTTATCGCTGTAAGTATGATGCAGATTTTCATGTATTTAGCCAAATTTTCCTTTCGCATGTACAACGGGTCTTTTTTTTTAATGTCAGGAGTTAACCTCGCGATCTTGCCACCCACACATCAGGTTGAGGAACGGTGGATATGCCACATTATACGGACAGCATGTGGAGTAGGTTGCTAATACTGACGATCTTTGAGTGCGTCACAGCTTCCGCAATGCTGTTACATGTATGCGTGAAATACCTCTAGAACTCCAACGGCAATTAGAAAAGCCCACTTGCGGTCAGAGGTTAGAGATGATGCAGCCCCCGTGTATTGAGAAGCTGCTACACTAGACGTTGTAGAGACATTGGAAGCCTAGTTATTTTCATATGTTAGTAGATTCCTCTTCGACATGTAGAAGATACATACAGTGCCAGTGGCACCAGCCTGGCTACCAGGTGTTTGAATAGCAGCCGTAGATGATGTAGAAGAAAATGCCGTACTAGACGTGGTAGCTACCACTACAGTGCTGGTGTAAGGGCTTCCTGTTGCTGAAGCACTCACAGTCGCCGACGAAGAGCTTGGAGTCGCATCGTCACCACATGCGGTCGCTGCGGAGGACACTTCACTGCCATAATACTGCCAGATATCATACGTCAGAGCACATTCGAGGCACGAGCTCAAATCCGACGTGAAGGTAGAATTCGAGCAGTAGTTCGAAGACTCCGAGATAAGAATTGCATAACCTGTTTCCATGGGTTTAGCTTATGCGGCAAAGAGGTGAGTACCTGTGTGCATATGTACCACAGCTTGCATGGCACTCGTAGAGGGGAGTTCCCGGTTCAAGATCTTGACGTTTCTCTAGCGGCAGAAGTTCTGAAAGTTCCACGGCCCAACCACAGATGAGGGTCGAGAGCAAAACTACAGCTCCAAGAAAGACCATTTTGAATCAAGTAACGACGGTACAGTATAATTCCCGGTGCAGTAAATCTTTGATCGTAAGGGAAATGGCGGTAGTAGAAAGTCAGTGACGAATTCAGATCAAATTGCGCAGGTAAATAAACTCTTACATTAGGTAGAAGACTACGAACGGCCTTCGATGGATACGTATTCATGCCGAGTATAAATGTAGTCAGACTTATTCTAGGAACTAGCTCATAGAATAGGCAGGCCGAGTTTCGGAGTTAAGAACAGAATATGCATAAACGTTGACCACAGATGGCAGTGGAATCACGCGGATGCAATTTTACCGGAGCCCCTCAGCCAATTGAACAATGTACAGCACGTCAGTGCGTGCCACCGAGGATGTACTTGCGGAGGAGAAAAAGCCTCATCGGGACAGTTTTTGGGTTATCTGATCCGAACGTGTCCCACATTTATAGATTGAACATATAGTTTTGTTGGCTGCCGTGCATAGCTCGAGAATGGATAGCCAATAGACGCACATGAAAGAATCTTATCTGATCTTATCTGATCCTTTCTGCCACGCTTTTCTAGCAGCAAAGTCTGGCCTGCCGTCATGCAACAACCCACTCACGAAGACCGCCGCTCTAGGTTTAACTTCCTATTTTTCTTCGTTCTGCTTCCGATTACTACTTGTCGTTGCAACCCAAAGTTTGCGCATATGACTCATAGCCCATGTCATATCGCCTAAAATATCTTTTGTCGGCATGTCTTGGTTCTGGTATCAAGGAGATAATGGCACTGGTTATGTTGGGTTCTTGACTTAGCCTCTGATATCCGCAATATACAAGTGAGGGGCTGGTGGGCGGCCAGCTACTTTGGGGATTTATAAACCTCGACACGACTGGGCTTCCGTTTTTATCTCGTGCGTTTAGTCCTGACTCTCCCTCGCCTCTGCACTACTACAGAGGTATAGTTGGCGCTCAGTATGAAGGCAGTTGCATATGCAGTGAGCCTAATTAGCCTTTTGGCTCGAGTAACCATGGCTCAACTTGATGACGATATGGGTCCTGCTGCCTTTTTATGGCCAACAAATCGAGTTTTCTCTGCTGTCAATGACAATACAGCACCTTGTGGCTCAGCAGCGGGAGTTTCAAATCGAACAGACTTTCCCATGAGTAGGTATTTCTAACATTAGTAATCACTAAACAATCAATACTAACTTCAGACCAGCGAACGGCGAAGTTGCCCTTGTGCTCCAAGACGACTCCTACAATATCAACCTGGCAATTTCGTACAATGACAGTGAGTAATTCAGAATTCCCAGCTACATCGATTGACTCTAACTTATTTCAAGATCCCACCAGCAATCGCGACTTTACAACCTTAGTATCGTCAAGCGACTTTCCTGAACTGGAGCCTGGGCATGAATGTTACGCAGTTCCCAATGCCCCATCAAGCGTCTCTTCAGGGTCTAACGCAACATTACAACTCAGTTATATTTCCGCGTTTGAGACAGATACCAATAGCACCTTTTACGTCTGTGCGGATATTAGATATGTCCCGCTGTCGCAATTTACCACGGATATTCCATGTTTCAATGTATCTATTGACGATCCAACGGCCGTGACTTCTTCACAGATTGGCGGTGCTACCGCCACTTCAACCGGATCCGGATCAACTTCGACATTGTCAACTAGTTCGGGAGGAAGTAGCTTATCGGGTGGTGCGATTGCTGGAGTCGTCGTTGGCGTTGTTGCTGGTGCAGCACTCATCGCGGGAGCTGTACTCATGTTGTGGCGGCATTATCGACAAAAGGCACTTCGGGAAAGAGCAATTGCGATCAAAATGAGTGAGCTTACGAACCCAACTCGCTCGGATGATCGAATGTCTTGACGCCTCTTACGGTACTAGCGAGGGGGGATTCTGATCCTTGGGTAGCTTGTCCTGCACTGGAACAAGAAACTTATTGTGAATCTTTATGTTAGACGAATCTCACACATGCTTTTGATCTGATGGCCTAATGCCCAGTGTCCATTTATCGTGAAGAACGGAAGGGCACAGGCTGTTTAAGTTGGCAAGAGCCACGAGAAGCTTTTTATCTTTTCTCTTGTCCTTTTCTTGGCTATTCTCTCCAGCTTCCGAATTTATTCAATTATATCAAATGAAATTTCAGGAAAGAAGAAAACTATCTGGGAACGTATGATTTCGATCACTGTACCAAAAAGCAAATTCGCACATCAACCCATGCCAGCAGTAGTTATACAGGGCGGGCCTCTTATCGTTTGTAATTATATAAACCATGGACACCCTCTCTGAATGACTGCGATAAATCTTTCTAGCACCCTTATCAAGCCTTAATCATGTTATCATGCGCTCCTCAAAAGGTATTTTCACGTCTTACAACTAGTAGCGTATGCTAACTTAATCTCCTGGAAACAATAAAAGCATGCTCTGCTAGGCCCAGGGGATATTGATGCCTTAGTAAAATGGGGTCGATGAGGTATACACAGTAGTCAGTGTCATCATGAACAAATCACAACCAAATTCCTCGAAAAACTCGCTATTCTCGGGTTCTTAAGCAAAAAAGAGGTCTTCTTGAAAATAATCTTAACCTAATAAGATAATGTCTTGAGGTTTCATCCGCTCTGCAAGGACAAGATGTCTTTTAAGTCGCTTCCTTGTGAAGTGCTCTTACTCACAAGCAATAATTTGGACGCAGCAGACCTCAACGTGCTGGGTAGAACATGCAGCTCCCTGGCCAGTCTGTTAGAGCCTTTATTATATCAACAAGCTGTCAAAAGCGGCGAATATACATCCAATTTTTTGTGTGCGGTCATATATGGGCAAACGAATGCGGCTTATAAGTTTCTGAACGCAGAAGTTCTTAACGGACACATTCAACCGCTATACTGGCTATCCTGGAGAAGCTAAACTAGAATCTGGAACTTTAGTCAGTCTTCAAAAGAGAGTTGCTTTAAGGGAAAGATTCCATCCACTCCCAGCTGCTGCTTTCTTTAGTCACGTCGATGTGACAAGGGTGTTGCTCAGTGAGGGCAATGCGAATATTGAATTCCAAGATCGCTTTAACCACACTGCGCTACATTATGCTATAAAGGCTGATCGTTCCGATATAATCATTCTACTACTGGAACAAGGAGCGGAAATAACAGATATCGACGACAACAAAAGGAATAAAACGGCCAAACGATTGTCGCCCTTCGTCCACACAGCTGCATTTGGCAATAAACGTGCAGTTGACTTTATGCTTAATGAACTTCAAAGACGAAGCAACCACTCCAAGCTACGTGGACCAGAGAAGGCGGCATTTGTCAATAGTATCAAACGCCAGTGTGAAGAAGCATGCTATAAAGCATGCCTGAACGGTTATACTGATATTGTTGATTTCCTCCTTCACCGAGGGTTAATGTCAATCTTTCTATTAATCAAGGACGATTACTTTATTGGGCACGGCCCGTGGCCATATTGCAACAGCCAAGTTACTAGTGAAACACGGAGCGACAATGGAGTGTGAGAGGGATTGCAAAGTTGTGGCTGTGATGCAAAGGGGTAGCGGCTTTGTGCGAAAAGCAAAGTCTCTATTGTTCTTAGAGATTGCCATGTATTTTCTGAGATCTGGTTGTAATGTTGCAAATGGTGGTCTACATGCTTGCGCTTTGTGGTGTACGGCAAACGGCAGCGGGAACTGGTATTATAGAACAGAACGCCAACAAGAGGAAATCAGGAGCCTCCTACTCAAGAATGGCTTCGACCGGAAGAAATGCCGGCACAACTGCTTGAAGGCTCGTGGGATCAGTTCGTTAGAAGAGGGATTGTGTAAAGGAACCTTAATGCAATATGTAACAGACCAGAGGACGCGAAAATGGAGGGACTAGACGAACCTCACACGCGCCTATGATCGGTCTAATGACATAGTGTCCAATTTCAATTTAGGAAATTGAGATGAATCTAACTGTTAATTAGTACCGTATCTTTAGAGATATCTTAAGTAATCACGCAATACCTTAGTTAAATTGTCCGTTGACAGATGCAGCTGTGGCAATTCAAGCTTTCATGGCATTGTGGATGTATGTACTTCCGTAGCATTGGTAGTTGACAGGAATACTATGAGTATGAGGTGAAAACCTAGATGGAGTGAAATATAAATAATGAATTGCAATTAGGCTATCATAGAATTGTAGCTCCTTCCTGTCCAACCACTGAGAATCAATCTCTGGAACTGGAGATCTGTAGTGCCATATAAACTTATTGGCCTTTTACTGGGTGGGTTTGATGGAACTGCGATAGACCTATTCAAAAAGGAAAAAAAAAAACCAAAGGCAAAGGCAACAAAAAATGTCGATAACGGACGGATTCGAACCGTCGCATCCGAAGATACACGCTTAGCAGGCGTGCGCCTTAACCACTCGGCCACGTTACCATGATCATTTCTTGGTAATTTTTACGTTTTGGGATTAGTATTGCCGCCAAATCCAACTATTGAAGAACAAAAAAGGTAAGGCAAAGGCAGTAAAAAATGTCGATAACGGACGGATTCGAACCGTCGCATCCGAAGATACACGCTTAGCAGGCGTGCGCCTTAACCACTCGGCCACGTTACCACGTTCTTAGTAAGGTTCACATTTTGGACCTAGTACTACTGGCAAATCCGAAAATGGTTAGTGTCAAGAACAACAAGAACAAGAAAACAATATTATACCTGATAAATCTAGCGTCGATAGTAGTGTTAGGCTTACTAGCTAGATCATATATAAATTGGCTTAGCTTTATCCTTCAAACTGGTGTTCAGGAGAAAAATAATGAATGTATTCTTGATCGCTTAGTTTATGTTACGAACCCAGCTTGCATGACACTAGTTGAGACTAGTACTTGTGGGAAAAAGTGCTTTGCCGTAACAGCTGAAGCAACGACCGGTTATTATCACGCACCAACACGGGAAGGGATAGCTAGGAACACGGACCTATGGGTGATATAAGCAAGAGGGGCATGTGACTATATACACTTAGATGGTGCAAGGGAGTGTAGGAGAAGTGTATACACGAGGGGGGCAGTTATTAGATATACACCTGTGTATATACCAGGGGGTGTAGGAAGAGTGTAGGATGGATGATCTATATAAACACAATTGCTCATTATATATCTAGTTGTTCTGAATAGTTCTTTAATCTAAATTACTTGATTATACACTGAGAGGGTCAGCAAGGCAAACCTATTTGAAGTATTATAATACTTTGAAGCGCTTCTTCTATTTTAGTTGTGAATGATTTTTATTACAAAGTTATTTCCATGTTCAACTACTGGCAAATTACCCTGGTTCAAAGATTGTATCGTACCTTGACACAGCCAGTGACGACTAAGGTGGATCCAGGCGTGACAGTTTAGCGTGACATCTCTTTCTAGTTTAGCGTGGAAGACACAACACGACATTCAACAAAATCGGCTGCCAAAAAAACTTTGCGTTGGGGCATGCTTTCATCTTCCAATCTCATAGAGGAAAAGAAAAGGAAATAATGAAAAAGAGAAAAAGAAAATGGAAGAACAAAAAATTGTCGATAACGGACGGATTCGAACCGTCGCATCCGAAGATACACGCTTAGCAGGCGTGCGCCTTAACCACTCGGCCACGTTACCCCGTTTGACTGTGGCAAAAATAACTCACTTATATAACTGCTACAGTATTTCCGTGGTTTAAAGCATTTGTCTCAGAACTTCCAATTCTGTTCAATTAGCTTAGAGGGAGTCCTTCGGTCGAGTAGTCTCAGCCTGGCATGCCTGGTATCTAAGAACAATCCGTAATGAACTCCCTGTATCAAAGCAAGTTTTACTTGTAAAAGTGAATACCATTGAATAGAACATTTTGTTTCGAATTGAATGCTTCGGGAAATTGAACGACCAAACCTAGGTATAAGACAATTCATGTCAGTAAACCCTGATTCTCCGCATCTCTAAGGAAGTGGCTTGTACTTCCATCGGCTTGTATTCCCAGTGATCATTTTATCTGGTGTGTTATATATCTCATTAAGTATGGTTCTAATATATGCTTGTAGTGTTCCAGCAGAACCTTGGTCGATTTGAAATATTTCTTCTACTAAAGAAATAAACTTTTCTACCTAAGTCTACATAGTAGCATTGCCTTGTTAATAATGGGATTTTGTTCTACTAAAATGGCTGGGCTATATAGCTCTATGGACCATTTATTGCGTCTCCTAGTATTAACTAACATTATTCCCTTAGTAGAACTGGTTTCCTCATTTTATTCTACAAAAGCAGGCGCCTCAAGATTTCGGCGAATCAACAGCCACTTTCTATTATCTGAATCTCGTGATTGTATAACGGCAAGAGTCAGCTAATACCTTTCAGTTGAATTTGGCGCTATTAATTTAAGTGAAGGTGACACGATGTTCAAGCTGAATAACGGACATGTTGTTTCGCATGTATTCGACGGGAAGCGCTTGGTTCTAGGCCATAGAACATGGCAAATATGTGACATAACAGATCCGCTTCTGCGAAGCGTTGTGGAATCATGTCGAATTCATTCTCAAGTTACCAACAACGATGGGGGGGTCTTTTTTGGGAATGGGACATTGGCAAGCTGGAGGTCATAATGAGAGACAAGATCATTTGTATCAGAGATGGTCGATCTTCAAATGACGACGACTACAGGTGTCTACTTGGTTTCCCGGACGAGTATACACCACGAAGAGGGGAAGACAACACCAGGTATGGCATAGAATTTGGACAACAGTTCACGATAAAGCAAGTCTATCTTCGATCACGGATTTTAGGGAGGGCACGCAGAGGATCAGGTAGTGCACAGAGTCGACCAGCCTCTCAAAGCAATACGCCAGTTCTCGAAGGTTCGCTGACTGGTATCCAACAAAGCATGCTTGCCAATATCGGAAATGCATAATTGTCGGGCTAGATCTACAGGCGAAGACTGAAGATTTATACTAGGGAAGAAAAATTGAAGGCAATTGATTTCTATCGAACACGAAAACATCTGAACCCAAACACAAGGCAAGAACGTACCATGCCTATCGCAAGTGCAGCTGAGGTTCTCTACGTCAGCTCTTCCGATCATCCTGTCCCCTTTATCAGGATCGAGGGTCGTCGAGCTTGCGGTCTTACTGCTTTCGAAGAAGCGAATACTTTCCTTGGGCATTCAAACCAGGTCCATCACGCTGGACATCCAACTGAGCTTTCGGATTGTGAAAAGATGAGGACCTCTATTCAAGTCCTCGAGATTTATGTTCCAAGCTCCTACGTGAGGGCCGCAATATTGTCGAGCTCAATCAGGAACATGAAACCCCAAGAAATCAACTCTTATCTATACTACCTCTCGCCGAAGTATGCCTACAAATTGCTGGGTTCTACCAAACGAGATGCCTGTTATCAAGAGCTCGCCCGCTGTGTTGTACCAATTACGAATTGCTAGTGGCCTGGATTTTCCGCGAAGCACACTAGAGAAGCTAGCAGTCATGTACTCCAAGCCTGGAAAAACCTGGATTATAAATTTTGAATTTATCAATCCATTTCATCAATATTCACTGATTCCATTGCAAGTAGCCATTCGGCAAATCGATGGCAAATTACTGTATTCTGGAAATGTGGACTACCAGCTGTCCATGCAACAATACATTGATACTGCTTCGCCTTATGTCTCGACAAAGCATGGAATGATGGGCCTAATATTCTTAAGGTGCTATGGAGGATTACAGACCAATGGAGAGTCACCTTTGGCCATTAGCAATCATAATCGCACTGTGTGTGGATACGACGAAGAAGTCCAACTGCTATCGTGGGTTTCGGCTATTGACATGCAATGTTTTCTGCGAATTCTGACTGGAGACAATGGCCTTATTCAAAAAGGGTCTCTCATCTGAACGCATCGAACTTTCAAAAGCTCGATGTGAGTAAGCTGTGCCGTCAATTGTTTCCTGACCTGACATCAGGCACTCTCGAGAAATACCTTGGCAAGAACACGAAGGTGGCCAACGGTGAAACTTATTATCACGCATCCTACGATACTGCGGCAGTGATGGACATCATTAAAGTTCTAGTAGAGTTGCTTTGAGGACAGTCGAGGTAGCTACTACGTCTTTAGATGATAATGTACCAATAACCAAACAAGCATGATTTTGATGCTACTGGCACTTTCTATCATATTAATGCGCAATGCAATATGTGCTAGATTCTTCGTGGTGACGTCAAACGTTGCCTGGTTTAATTAATAATAATATTAGTGGTAGTAGTAGTAGTATAAATTCATTGGATATGAGTCAATATGAGTCATGCACGACTAAACTGGATTATCAGCATTATGTATGCCCGGAGTTAACTGTGGATATAAGGATGCCAGCCCGCGGTTATCCATCTAGTACTGTAGACTTCTTTGAAATGCGTGTATAAAAGCGTCCATCTGTCTCACAAACTGACCATTGAAGCTTCAGCACATAGACTCAATCAATACCATGGCGTCCTCAAACACAGACCAGTCCAAACCCCAAAATCTTGCGGGCAAAATTGCAATAGTGACTGGGGCGTCTCGCAGTATCGGCGCCGGCATAGCACTTGAGCTGGCACAAAGGGGAGCCAAGGTAAATCTCAGGTTTTCTTGGGGTGCAGAAGAACAAGTCTCATGCTTTTTCTAGGTAGCCATAACATATACACAATCCAAAAGCGATGCCCAAGCGCAAGGTGTAGTCGACCAAATCAAGGCTCTGGGCAACGGCAGCTCAGCCATCGCAATTAGGACAGACTTGCGACTGGCGTCGTCTGCCAAAGTGATCGTTGATGAGACCGTCCGAAAATTTGGCCCCCATATTGACATCCTTGTCAACAATGCGGGAGTGGAACTGGTCAAGTCGATCGCGGAAATCACCCCTGAAGATTTCAGTTTTGTGTACGATCTTAATGTTCGTGCACCAATGCTTTTGATGAAGGAGGTTCTGCAGTACCTGCGCTCTCCAGGACGGATTGTGAATGTGGGATCGGTCGCTGCCAGATATGGTTTCAACAGTTTGTCCGTGTACTGCTCGACGAAAGCGGCAATAGAAGCATTGTCGCGTTGCTGGGCTGCAGAGCTAGGTGGTGCAAAACATACTGTTAACACAGTGAATCCGGGACCTGTATCGAGCGAGCTGCTCGACAATATTCCTCAGGATATTATCGACATGCAAAAAGCAAACACCCCGGCGGAGAAGAGACTGGGGACGGTTGATGATGTTGCACAAATCGTGGCCTGGCTTGCGAGCGAGGAAAGCAGATGGGTGACGGGACAGGCTATATCGGCGAGCGGTGGCTTTGTGATGTACTGATTGAGTGTATACCGAGTGATGAAAGGCACCCTGTTGAGTTGTGAGATCTTTTGGAATGTATTTGGTCGTGTCGGAAGGCCTCGCTATTACAAGAGCGCTTTCCAGCAGTATATTCATATCGCAAAACGAATGTTGTTTCTTCTAAGTAATAGCCAGGTTTCCATAACTACGGTAACCGATTCTGTATTCAAACGTTGGACAAGCATATATGAGGACTTCTTTCTCGAGTATACGTACTGCTCACCAAGACCTGCAGCTCTTAACAGCCCCCAAGCTATTTCCACTCCTAGCTCCATGACAGGGTTTTCAGATAACTGGTGGAGATAAAGACATACCTAGGTTTTTGTGAATTCTTAAGGCATTTGATAGTGTCAGTTGTATGTTAGTTACATTGTAAGGTACGAGTAAGGTACTTCAGGATACTTTTAAGCTCAGTCGAATTATTAGATATACATGCTTCCAAGATTGCCCTCCTTTGATTCCAATCAATGCTTCTCTAAAACGATGATCGAATAACTCCTTTTTACGTCGAATGTGTGTATCTGAACGATCTTCAGTCCAGCCTTTTCCACAAGCTGATGCCAGTTTCTGCTAGTACGTTCAGCACCGGCAAAAGCAACCATCATTGACAGATCAGCCATAGTGGACTGCAAGTTAGCCCCGGTGTCTGGGAGCACGACCTCGTCCAACAGAATCCGAGAATCGTCAGCAAAGACATCGGCAAGCTGCTTGAGAATCGTAACACAGTCATGTTCAGGCCAGTCATGCATAATGCGACGCATATAATAGAATTTCGCACCGCGGATGATCTGCGGTTTGAAAAAGTCCTGTGCCACATACGAAATGCCTTCTGTGCGCGAAGCCTTGTTCACAGCTTCGGGCAGATCTTCAAGCGTGAGCTTTCCACGAAGACTGGGGTATTTGTGGAGGAGTTGAGCACATTGATGACCGTGACCGCCCCCAACATCAACTAGGAATTGCCTTTCGGATGTGGAAGTCGCAAAGGATTGGACTTCTTTTTGAAAAAGTTCAAATCCTGCTGTCCAGTTACTGGACTCAAGAGAGGTCATGACAACCTGCAGCGCATCAAACATCTCGGGACGCCCCGCTATGTAATCAAAGGCTTTTAACTGCGTATTGAAAGCTTTCTGGAATGGGGTTTTGGAACCGTCAGTGATGTTCTTATAACCCGTCTCCTTGAGAAACGCCGGTGTCGCGTTGACTGCAGGGATCATAGTCATATTGCTAGACACTGTTAGTTATATCTTCAACTAGATAGCGTAGCTAAAAGTTTCAATGCGTATATTACCTGTGAGTAAGAGCAGCTTCCATCATAGGATTTGCAAGCATGTGAGTCAACTTGCTGGCCGTATAACGGTCAGGGCCTACCTCCTGGACGTAGCTGATAGAAGCAAGGTAGCGCAAAATCCGTTCTGCATAGTTTATGAGTACTTTTTGTGCTTTAAAATTATCAGTGTTTCAATGGCTGCTACACTTACCCAAGAGATTGACATCTGCCCCTGTATCTTCCGCGAGTTGACTGACAGTCCTTGAAGACCCCAGCTCCAGTGCGGCCAGTTTCCGGAACAATCCCAAGTCTACGGCAACCATAGCCATTGGTGCTTGTAGTATCTGTAAAGCATCCATGACACTGCATTAGCATTCTCTTTCCTTGGTTAGAGTATATAGGACTCGAAGACATACAGATGCATAGGCATCATACAGAATATCCACGGGATTCCGCAGCTCTGCAAGAAGACTTCCCAGAGCCGAGACAATTCCATCACGTGAATCTGCGTCTGCTTTGCCAAAAAGCTCTCGAATCTGCAAGAGAATTGAGTCCATTGTGGTATGTGGAGGACTCAGTTGAGGAGGTAAATGTTGCAGCTGACAGAAGGTACGATATGTAGGGTAAAAGCAAGACAAGGACAACACGGCTTTAACTCTTCGTAAGTGTTTTACTTTTGTTTTTTTTTCTTTTTTTTTTTTTTTTCATTCCTCTCGTCCCTTTTTGGGCGTCGTCTTCTCTCTATTTATGCTGGACGCAGCCAAATCCGAGCCCGCGGATTACGTCCGTAAAGGGCTTAGCGCCAGAATCTCCGCGGATTCCCCGCGCTCTGATTGGTGGATTGCGCAAACTTAACGTCGTCAAAAATTAGACTGCCTTATTCTTGCCATTCATTCATTTGAATTAAAAATCCCCCCTGCAATAGTTTGTATGCTCATGAAGACGTGAGTCAACATGGGCAAGGCTACTTCATTGCCCAAAGTCGAACGCAAGCGACCGGTGTCCTGTCATTTCTGTCGTTCGCGCAAACTGCGCTGCAGCCGGCAGCCTCCGTGCGCAAATTGCATGTCCCGCGGGATTTCGTGCACTTTATATCCTGCAGATACAAATCCCGTGGAAACCCCGAATCCTCGCGGACTTGTACAGGCGCCGGCGGCAAATGCATCCAATGGGGAGCTTGTGGCGCGTATCCTGCGCCTCGAGGAAATCGTTCTAAGGCACACTGATCATGCCGCGCCTATGCATCGCCCATGGCAAACCTCATCGCTCACTACTTTTGCTCCAACCGATGGAGGCATTTCGTCTAAAATTGAGGCTGATATCTTGGACAGGGTCTCCTACAATGAAGACTGGTTTGTAAGCTATATTAACCCTTCTCAACTAGTTCCTGACTTGCATATATCAACATGCACACTCACCAAGCTGACAGACGTCGATTTCACCCATCAATGTCTGCTTCCGAGTGTGCTCTGTGAGGCATATTCCACAGTCTCCAACATACCTTTGGCCCAACGCCGGGCGGTCCACTTCGCTCCAGGAGCCTGTTCGATGCGTATGGCTGCCGCTGCGCGAGGAAGCGAGAAAGTTGTTTGATAAATACGTGCGGGATGTGACGTTCATCCATCATGTCATCCACACACCGACAGTGCGTGCTCTTTTAGATGATATCTATGACAAGCTCGCACAAGACCAGCCAGTGGGCCCTGGACAGGTTGCTCTGCTCATGGGTATTTTCGGCAGCTCTTCATATGCTTGGACATTCCATGACATGGATCCAGCTATGTTTGCGAAATTCGAAGACGCCCATAGTCAGTCGACTATGTGGGTAAGGTCATGTCTTGACTTGCTAGATCATTGCCGTCGTTGTTCTATTCGGTCCTTTGAGGCTTTGCAAGCCACCGTCATCATCTTTTTCATGCTTGTAAACCTAGAAGGCATGACCTTGCGCTATGCGTCTATGGTGGGACAGGCTATCTTGATGGCTCGAGAAATCGGCCTTCATCGACTAGATCATCCGAATTTTGCCACGAGCGAACAGGCGCCAGCACGAGGCACTATTGCGGAGGAAATTGGCCGCCGGCTATGGTGGTATTTATGTGCAACCGACTGGTATATATGTTGTCCCCATCTTTGTTTATTCGACTTTGGAATTCTCTCTAACCATTTTTGTATGGCCGTCTAACATTTACAGGATGCTGTCTCGCTATGCCGGGCCTCAGGAAGGATGTTATTCCATTCATCCGCGGCATATAGCTACGCGCAAGCCTTGGAATGTCGACGATGCAGAGCTATATGATGGCATGCCAAACATGGATAAGCCTCTATCCCAACCGACAGAAATGTCTTACTTTCTCCAGCGAATCCGCCTGGGTGAGATGTGTCGCGAGCATATTGATCGCATGCCGCTAGGGAACCCTTCGAGTGATGATATGGCACATATCGATGTCATGGCGATAGATGCCCAGTTTATAAAGTTTCTGGATGAGATGCCAGAATTTTTCAAGCTTGAAGCCACGGAAAAGGCCAACGGTGTCGCTTTAAATCAGCGCCAACAGTCACTCACCACGGGCATTATCGTCCAGAGATACATTCTTCACTCTCTGCTTCACTCTCATCGATGCAAAATACATCTTCCATATATAGCCAAGGCCCAGTCCAATCCACGCTATGCCTATTGTCGAGAAGCCTGTCTCGAGGCCGCTCGACAGACTATACTCACGGAGAGATTGCTCGAACGTGAAGCTGTGCAGTTTGTATACACCCGCTTTCGAGTTGCTGGAGTCTTACAGGCTGTTTTCATCGCTGCTATCGCTTTTTTGCTGGACATGTGCTTCCACAATGATCGCGGCCAGTGTGACCCCAGGTGCAAGGCCGAGTTACTGGAAGCGTGTAGTATACTCGAAGATGCTAGAAGCCATTCTCCATTGACTGCCAGTCTTCTTGAGTCGCTGAACAACATTGTGCAAAAATATAAATTGCCTCTTCCTCAGCTTACTAACTTGAATACTGGCACTCACATCCAAAGCCAAGCTCTCTCGAACACCACAAATGCACAGCCTATCCGAGCAGTTGAAGATAACCGCATTTCTATGAGTTGTCCTGGTGATACAATGCCGCAATCAACTGACTCGGATATTTCATCCTTTGATTGGGATGCGTTCAATGAAATGGAAATAGACGGCCTAGACTGGAACTCGTTGCTGAGTGAGCTCGATCTGCAATTTCTTGCTGGTGGACGTCCGGGCGTTTGAGAGTTGTATCGTTTGCCCATAGAATTGTGTGTTTTATGATTTAGAGATACCCTTGGATGGCATTTGTGAAGTCTTTTGCTCATCGGATCCAGTCAACAGACGTTTCACGTATGTTTAATACGAAAAAGGATTACATATCTGTCTACACCTAGGTAGTGACGTGAGTCTATGAGAATTTTACTGGAACTTCATTTTTACCTAGATACGTGCTTGTAGATTGTTCCTACGTAGACTACCTAATTACTTAGCAAACTGAAGAGAAATCGCTATATATACTGAACATATAATACTTAGACTAGATAGCGATAGAGATTACAATGGGTAGATGCGGATGAATATATCAGACAATTAATCCAACTAAGAGCGGGTCTCTTTAGTGTGCTTGAATATTTAATCATAACCGAACTATCAGATAAACAATTAATGGCAGGGTTCCTATTCTGCAAAGGGACAGCTCAACAGCTGGTCGCATCTGAAAAAATGTTTGTCTACTTCTGACGCCAGTTGGGAAGCACGCCAGCAACATTATCTTTTACGTGCTAAGTATTTATATCAAAGGCATTATTATAATCAGAACAGTCACCGCAGAAGCCCAACTCACTGGGCAATGGACCAACGAAATAAACTTGCTTTCAAGTTTAGCGAGAGATAAGACAGTGGGATAAAACCTGAAAACTAGGCATAAAGACAACTGAAAGACCATACAGAGAACTATACCGCCACGTATTAATCCGTCCTGCAGCTGTATTTTTTACTCTATCTCAGCTCGAGATTGAGAAAATAAAAAACGATTCGCAGGCAGATGCTATCTGATCATCTCTTAGCCAGCCATAGTCTTATAAAAGTGGCGTTATATGCTAGGGTATAACCGAGAGGCGCCGGCGAACAGGTCTCCGGCAAGTGGATTTGGCGGCAAGCCCCGAATACTTTACGTGGTTTTTAGGGGAAAATAGGGCCTTTGTTTGGGACAGTGCTCGTCTGTATTGGCTCAGATTGGCTCAGATTGGTAGTTAAGGTTCTAGTTTAGGCGGCATAATATTGCTAGTAGCTGTACCGTATACCTAGCTGCTGGACAGATAAGTTCGGTACACGTCAGCCCGACGTGCATTTTTCTCTCTCAGCGTCGAAGCTTGCATTGAAATAGTAATCACACCAAACCGCCAAATATGAGTACCCCGTAGTTCGTATACCCGTCTGGTTTAGGATCTAGCGGGAGCTCGCCTAAGCTCGGCCATATACCGCGTTCGCTTTGCAAGCTACACAAAGGAAACCAACGAATTCGGATATGGACTGGTCAGTGGTGGGCCTCGCCTACACTATGGTGATGGGGCTAGCTGACGGGTACATATGCTGCTAATTCTTTTATGATTTCTTTTTCTTGCATCATTTCTTTTTCGTGACTCTCGGTCTCTACATACCGGCCGGTAAGCACTAACACGTGTAGTCGATCAGTCAATTACTGTCCATCGGCTAATGTTTCTTTTCCTTTTTCTTTCTTCCCTGCCTTGATGTTTTCTTTTTTCTGTCCAAACTTCAAGAAGTGGCTACTCTGTAGTGCTAGTCGTTTACGGAATCGCTATCAAATGGATGAATTACCTCGTGGGTCTGTGGCGTTTATGTATAATCTAGCTCCCTGATAGTACGTGAATTGGCCCGGGCTCTGGGGCCAAATGAGGATCCTAGCCCTGTAATAGCATTGAAGTCTGGCCATGTACTTACAGCTGCATAATCACTTGTGCTATGGGCGTGAACGAATCTCGTCGACAGCAGAGAGCACATGTTCGAGCAATCAGAATTCCAGCAGTGGTGATCGACATGACGTCCATCTAATTTTCTCTTGATCCTCTGTGTATCCGTATTGGGGGATTCTTTTTTGGCTTTCTCTTCTTCTCTCTCAACCTTTGGTCGACTTTCTCTTGCCCCGACTAGTTTCTCTGATTTGTGATAGATCCATGACCATGCACAAAATCTGAGGGCAAGTGGTGTCCGCCCAAGCATAAAATGCATTGGAAGCGAGAATGACGACAATCAGGGCGTCGGAACTTGAATGATATGCAATTCCCCAAGTGCACAGGTGACAGGTCGGCACGGGCGCGTTAACCAGTTTATATTGAAATTCGTGCAAAAGTCTAGAAAGGCCACAGCCTCGTCTCAAAACTCGCCATGCAGGTACTCCGTACGGGTTAACCCGGAATAGCATCAGAAAATGAGATCTATCATGGCAAAATAGGATGTACGTTCATTTTTAAACACCGGGAAATATGACAACTCTGAAGACGCGTAAAATCAAATGTTTCAAAAGTGCTAGCCGAGATCAAAACATGCAGAAGGGTTATCCAAACTCTGCAACAATGCGGACCAATTAAGAATGAGGTAGTGGGAAAGGCATCTAGTCCTTCCCAATCGTCTAAGATACAATGAATTCGTAAAAGTTGTGGCTGAGATATCGGCTGGGGATCACAATGAGACGATGGAATAGCTCTGCGGCGGGCACAGTAATAGCTAAACAGGTAATAAGAGTCACCATGACCGATCCTCCGTAGGAAATTTTGTGCTGGTTCCGAAGGCTGTCAAATACGCGGATGCCAACTATGTAGGCAAAGATGGACTGTAGAAGAAAGTAACCTATTTTTGAAGTCATTAGTAACAATACCTGGGTAGGTGGAAGAAACTGCAAAAGACATACTCAAGGATCGGCGTCCCAGGTAGAGCAAGAATTTGTTTTGCAGAGCACGTTGTAGGACGTCAAAGGTTTCAAGCACGATGAAAAATCCCACGATAGTGAGGTAGACATCGTCTCGCGAGTCAGTGTGATCAGTCATATAGTTGTTATCAAGAGACGCGGTGGTATAGGGGTTCGAATGGATCCTCCATTCCGCAAAAAATAAGCTGGGTCGCCAGGCCACCCAGAAATATTGCATGAGAAGCCCGCCCACCATGATAGTTCCGCCAACGAGCCATGTTGGGATGCGCAGAGGGCGGCCATCTTTTCCACGCAGAGCCAAGTCGCGGAATTGGATGGGAATCCCCCGCTGTGCTCTGGCTTTGAAGTCCATGTGCATGACCATGTCGCACATGAGCAATCCGGAAATGGTGTACCATGCCCACGAGTTACACCACCAGGCGGCTACTACGAAGGGAACAGAAAACTGAACTCTCCATTTCGCGCGCGTATGGGGTACAATCAGCATGGTCATGTACACGGTGTAGCTCTGGATGTAGACGGCATTGATGATCCAAATGGTCTGGGTAGGAAAGGCATAGTTGGCCGCTTGCGACTCGAAGCCGTGAGTAGTCCAAAACAAATCAAAAACAGAATTCCAATACGACAGCGTCGTGGGAAGCTTGTACGGAACTGGCAGGGACAAGTTGTTGGTATCTGCCTTGAATTGCGTGACGGTGTTGATGAAGGACGAAGTGATTGAACCCTTGATGATGGCCATAGAGATAGCCACGGGAATGCAAAGCGACAAGGCGCGAGTGAGCAGCGAGCGTGCGGCTGTCTCCTTTGTAGGATTGCGAAAGAATGGAATGGCTATCGAGCGAGCCGAAAGAAAGATGATTGATCCGTACAGGAAATATTCATTCCAGAATAAGACGGAAAGAACTTTTCTGACAATCTCTTGGCCGTGAGGCCCGCCGGGGTTATTGGAAGCATATACCGTCGTCGGCGCAAAAGTTTGCAAAAACATCCACAGGAAGCCCTCAATGACAAGGATTCCGCGGAAGCCGACTAGGTAATCTTGCTCATGTTGTGTTGCTGGGCTGGCAATGTGCTTTCGCAGCGCGGTCAAGTCGGCCATGGACATTGTGAACCAAACTGAACTTTGGTAGTGATTACGGTGTGATTGAAGCAACGCAAAAAGATGGAATCAAGCTCATCGGCATATTACAAAGAACAATGGGAGCCCAGAAGCACGGATGCTCTTAACGGTTCTTCTGCTGTGCGACGTATCTCTCTGGGGAAAGCTTGTGCCACAGCAGGCAGATAATAAACACAATCCACCGGAAGGCACGCGCCATCCATGGACTCGAATTCTTCTTTTGAACCGACTTCAGCTGGGTGCCTTCACTCGAAGTACTCTTTCCCTATGTATCTTGGACCCCAAATGCAGTGGATTTGTGATTAGGTACCTAACTACTACTCCACCGTCCCTAGTCTCAGAGATCAGCACCGCCAAAAGCCAAAATACAAGATGCGTAATTGAGCCGGCGTTTCAATGACAAGACAATACGGAGGAAATGCAACGATACAGTCAGTTCTAGCACGATGGCATCCTCTTTACCCCGTCCATACGAGAGATCTACATCGACGCCAGCAACAGAAAGCCGGGAACTTGTGCCTAATGAGAGCAATGTGCCGAGGGAGGATCTCGAGTCATTCATTGATACGTGACTAAACCGCGGGACGATCTTGAGTCGACTCATGAAATGAACATGGTTGACGTAGCAGCATCACATCAGGAGCGTAGGGCTATGCCACCCACAAGGGAAGTTCCATGCGCATCGTGCTGGGTGAATTTAGAATTCGATGGTGGCGAGATAGTCATGATAAGCCAGGAACATAGTGGACGTTAGTGTTGGATGTTGGAAGTTGGCAGCCAATTTTTACCCACTTACGATCGACAAGGGTAAGGCCAACACCCACAATTCTTACTATTTTTTACGTCGTGCTATGCCTTTTTTTTTTTTTTTTTTTTTTTTTTTTTTAATGTTCTTGGCGGTGTTGCCCTAAAAATTAATGCGTACCGCGGTTGTCCCTTTTTCGCCCCCTTGCGCCTTCACGGAGATTTCTAAGGTTGAGTGCATCGAAATTTCCCGCACAAATCACAGACCATAGATCATCTTGCCACCTCGTTCAAGCATGACGTGGCATTTCTTGTTTTTCTTTTCTTATTCCAAGTTTGTTGTGCTGGGGCGTGGTCTTGGCGTTTCCAGTGCCCTGAATCGTGTCCACTAGGTATCCTCCTGTCTCAGAGCAAAAAGACTCCGGAGCCCAGAACAATTTGATATGCTGAATGCCCCACCAGGCTGGCTGCATGCATGCATGCATGCATGCATGCTTGAATTGAATTTCTTCCTGCTTCTGCCTCCCGGCCAACAGAACTAGTATCGCTCAGAACTGCAGATCACCAGTATTCGTAATAATGCAACGGCAGATAGCTAACTAGTTCCTTATGACAGCCAGATACGTAGTAGTACTACCGAGTAGC
The DNA here is from genome assembly GCF_001907595.1 of Talaromyces atroroseus. Lineage (NCBI taxonomy): Eukaryota > Fungi > Ascomycota > Eurotiomycetes > Eurotiales > Trichocomaceae > Talaromyces > Talaromyces atroroseus. The sequence goes on from NW_017971448.1 coordinate 232,214, forward strand.
TGAGGCTTAATGGTTGGCTTCTGATAAGCAGCCTAGCTAGCCAGCACATCCATCATACATGCCCGGAGCTCTCCGTACGGAGTAGATAGCAAGCCATCCAGGCCAGTAATATAAAATCGGCCTAGAAAGACACCTTCGGTGCGAAGATCCGTACGGACATGATTGGGCAATGTCTGCCCTGATTCACAGCATTAATCCTGCAGTCGTTGCTAGCCGGAGACATACTGCTTACGTACAGCTTGTGGAACACTGCAAAAGTTAAAAGATTATAGCAGTTTCAGATATATAGCATTTACTTCTATGGAACGCAATTACATGTCTAAACCGTCTAAAGCAGGATAAGGCGTGGTTCATAGTTTTCATAACACTAACAACTTTGATCGCCACCCTCAATTGCGTGGAGTCGGGTTCCACTTGACGTACTTACTCACTTGGCGCGCATGGCCAAAGAGGCCAATAACCGCAGTGAGCACGAGCTGTGGGAGGTATGTGGTCGCGAATATGGGCATCGAGTACCAGCGACAGAATTCCGAGCGGAAGTGGAACGTGACCCAAAGGGTACCAGCCAGGGCGAGAACACTAGAAGAAAATGTGAGCTGACGTGTCTCGTCGCTGGTTGAAGCACACACTTTACCTGAAAATGAAGAGCCACCAGGCAATGGGGTACTGGAAGAAGACCAAGACGTAGAGGTCGTGCCAGCTCTTGGGGAACCGAGTGATAACCACGCTCAGCACCAGGCACAGATATTGGGTAATGAGATAGTAGCTGAGCTCTCGGATGAAGAGAAGCGACATGATCCCAAAGCGCTGACGCATGGTCCGGGTTTTACCTTCTGGCGCCCGGCTCCAGATAAGGTGCATGTGGCGAAAACTGGCCTGGACCCAGCCTTGCGACCATCGAAGACGCTGTTTCCAGAAGGCCGACGGCGTCACCGGCGCAAGCTCAAAAGAAGTGACGTTGAGGTCGTGCACGGTTTTGGCTCCGCCGCCGAACGCGCGAAGGGCAGAGTCAATATCTTCCGTAAGCATGGAATCGTCCATTTTGAGTGCGCGTAGCAGCGATGTGCGCCAGTAGCCATTGGATCCGCAGAAGAGACCAAAATGGAACATCTCCGAGCGTCCTGGATGGGAGACTGCGTAAATCTTGTCAAACTCGATGCCAATCATCGCAGTCATCATGTTGTCGTCGGTGTTCAGGACCACACAGCGGCCCTGCACGATATCCACTTGCTTGTCCTTGACAAATCGTTCCATCGCCCAGCGTGGTGCATACGGATGTGGGTAGTGGTCGCAGTCAAAGATGGCCGACACATCAGCGTCGGTCTCCAAAGCATTGCAATAGTAATTGATATTGTCGGCTTTGGACTTTGAGTTGGGCACCTTGACAACCCGGAGGTTTTTCGGATTGTGCGCCATCAATGCAAATAGCTCTTTCTCCAGAGGCTCAATGGCGTAAGGCGTGTTGTATAGCAGGTTCACGCGGAATTTGTCCCGGGGATAGACGATCTCGTCGAGGAGATACTTTACGCGATCCATGACAATATCTTGCTCATTGGGTAGATAGGCCACCACGATAATGTCTAGTTTGGGCAGGTCACTTTCCGCAGATGGGAACTGCCAGTTATTCTTGGCTACCTTGTCGAGCGCCCTTTTGGCATCCTGGAAAGTGCCCAAGGCCACGACAGACTCAACCACAGTAGCAGTGGCTATGTATGTGTTGGTCATCAAGTAGACAAACCAAAATACTTCGGTGATCCTGGAGGTGGCATTCATGTAAATGGTGGTGGAAAAGAAGAAATAGGAGAAAACCAGGAAAAACGGTGTCCAATCCTGGACGCCGTCTGATGCCGTGGTGAACGCCCAGGAAACGTCATGAACCAGTTTCCGGAGACTGGAAGATATGTTATGACTTCTCTTCGGTGGCTGAATTGCTTCATCCGCAGCTAGCTGGGTGGAAGCTGCTGCGGTCTCAAAGGGATTGATCTCAATATCATGCTGCTTCTCCATGGTAGCAGACAATGACACCGAAATTGGTGGTTTGTCGGTGGAATAATTGACAGACGATGGGGAAAAAAGGAGAAGGGAAGAGGAAGTATAATCATCAACTTTTCAGATCAAAGGTCTGTCTGTATACATTACCAAGGTAGTAAAGTAGATGGTCCCTCTGTTCCTTGGCATACGAGCAATCATCGAACTATGCCACCACCCTGTACTTAGCTAGGGTAGATATGCACTTTGTGTTTACCTAGGACCATCTAGCTGGACCCAGCAAGAGTCCCCGAGAGTCAGCAAGCCCGTCCTAGTCCAGAGCCAATTGAAATGCAACCATAGATGTCGATCACGCAGCCCAAGGAGAGATGTCAGCTTCTGGTTACCTTGCCGCTAACTGACACAGTGACTTAACTTCATCTCGCGACTCTGATCTGGGCTGGGTGCTAGCACCATACACCCGTGTTTATGCACGCAAGTCATTGTGAACGCGCCAGGCTTTGCGACAATTAGAGCACGTTTACAGAATGATGCGCTGACGTTGCTTGCGCAATATTTCTCGCCAGCTAATTGCGAAGCAATGGCTAGCTTATCTTGGCTGCACGAGATAGCTTAGCCTAGCGTGCAGACTGCGTTGGGTATCTCGAGGCGCAGAGGCGGCTCGACGGCAAGGATTAGGGCTAGACAGAGGGGCCAGGCAAACCCACAATTTCCTGTTCGGGAAATTCTGTGTGGGAATTGGGGCCAGGCTCGCTCAGCCCGCGGGAAGCCAAGCTTAATTTTCTTTTCTTTTCTCTTTTTTTTTTGTTTTTTTTTTTTTTTCACGTTTCTCCCTCAAAAATACACATGCTGCAGTCTTGTAGAGTACCAATATCCTTTGCTTTTCGTAGGCCCACCGCCGTCATCGACCAAGGGCTACATGGCACATGCAAATCTTTCTTCCGGCTGCTGTAGCATGCAATGCAATGCAAGGCAATGCAGCATGCAGTTTGGTATCCATGCGTCCAAGTTCTCTCGGCTATCTCCAACCCTGTCCGTTGCATGATTAACGAGCTGTACGGTCTATTCCGGAATCTGTGCGGATCGAGGATAAGAGAGAAAAAGACGTAATTTGTGATCTGCAGGCACGATGGGTGCTGGCGTACGTACTAAAAGTGACGAATCCTTGGGCGACGCTGATCACGGCCCACAAGGACAATAATGATAAGGTGGTACCTATGGTTCATGTCCCGGTACATATCTAATCATTTTTATTATTACAAGGGCGGTTTTGAAATCTCTCATACGACCTCTTGGTTTTCTTTTTCTTACAGATAAGCTATTCGACTGGCGCCTTCTTTTGGCTGGTGGATACATACCACTCTGTACGGAATCGTCAGCATCTAGATAGCATCTCGCAGATGGGCTCGTGAATTCAGATGCCGATCAGTGAAGAAGTCTATACATTTGCTAGTGCGACATTTTTGCTTGTACCATCTCATCCTTGGGTCCTGCAACAGTCAATTCCGTCGCCTTAATGCCTTGTCGTTTCTCTTTTTTTCCGATAAGTTAGTATAACCTTTTTTTTTTTCCTTTCTGAGGTGCAAGGTTATCTATTTTCTTACAGCTCGAAGGAGCTCCCTCTTCGATTGTTTGTTTTGCTATACTACTGGCAGAAGTATAATGCTTTCCTCAGCATGGCCGGGTCTGCTGTGTGTGCTCCTGGTGGCGCTGACACCTGCCCACGCTCAATCATCCCTTGAATACACGGATGTGCAGAGTTGTTCTTGTGGTTTCTATGATGAGGCTGCAGACCTGTTGTTCACAGAGTCAACAATTGTTTACTTCAACGAGACGGGGACCACCATTCCCTCGGACTATGTAGTAGAAGAATTCGCCCATCACTATGACACCGGTTGGAATAACATGTATCGCAAGGGCGCGTCGGTGGAGAATGTAAAGATTGTCAATGACACCACAGCTCGCAATTTGACAAGCTTGCAAATGGCCTGTGAGCCCTCGGATCATGAACATCTTGTTGTCGGATCCAGCATTCGCACTGCACGCCAGGATATCTTTTTTGGCTCCTTCCGCAGCACTCTGCGACCAGCACGGTCGTGGACGAGGGGCTCCGTGATATCCATGTTTTTGGCCCATAACACAACCGAAAGCTGGCAGGTGGATGTCATGAACACTGATAACAGCAGTCAAGCTTGGGTCGACATGTTGATGCAAGGCGAATTTGCAAATACATGGTTTGGCGCCAATTTCACCAACCTCACCGAAGAGGGAATGGAGCCATGGTATTATACAGAATATCGCGTTGATTGGACCCGCGAGGGACTCAACTACTCTATTGGCGGCGATTTGAAGATGAGCTTCAATAAATCCGTCAATTCCTCCATTCCGTCGACGCCCGCCCCGTTGCATTTCCAACACTGGTCTCTGGGGAACAAGTACACTTCCCAGGGCCCGCCAGACATCGTAAACCTGGCCAATATTGGGTACACGCGGCTGTTCTTCAATTCCTCTACGTGGAATGATACCCACCGACAAGCTTTTGACGATAGATGTTCTATCCAAGACGCCTGTCGTATGGATGACAACACACTGCGTGGAAATTCAAGCTTTCCGCCACAAAGCTTGGAGCCTTGGAAGCAGTATCAGCCTCCGTATCGCATAAAATGGGTTCCATTGATAATGGACATTGTGTGCGGGGCCATCTTCATTGCTCTCACCACCAAGACTCTATGGCGTCGTTTTACTTGGCATAAATTCCTGGTGTTTTTAGGCTTGCGCAAAGAGCAGCAGCCCGAACCGAGGTCTTCCTCACATCCGGAATCGACAGTGTCGACAGACGGAATATCTGACAACGCCCGTGGTTATTCTGGCGATACTACGCCACCTCATATCAGCGGTGGTGCTAACATCCCTCGAAATGAGTCTTACAACACCTTGCCTCCATACAGGGGATCTCAAACCCCTCTTCCTCAATATCAAAGTCCTTCCGCCTCTCGTCGACCATCGCTATCAAACATTGCAGGCCATAATTCCAATTTCCCAGCTAGTTTGAATGGCACTGTCCAGGGCGAGTCCTCTCGAGCTGCTTCTCGCGCGGCCTCTCTGTATGCTGTGCCTCAGCTAGAGCAGTCTTCGCATGCGTCGGCGCAAATGGATTCCTCGAATATTTCAACAGAGGTCACAACTGTCAGCGAGTCCGCCGTCAATGGTACTCGTGTTGAATATACTACAGAAACTCGCACGGAAGGCCAGACGGAGGTCAGAACAGAAACTGTTGACGCAGCAACCGAAAAACAGGAGGCCGCAAAAGCAGGCAAGGATGCAAAGAACGCCAAACCTGCCGCCGCAGCCTCTGCAAAGCCACCTCGAGTTGACTACTTGGCGGGTTTTATCTCTATCAGTTCTCTCTTGGTCACGGCCAACCATTTCGGGTTGACATACTTCAACGCTGTGATTGAGCCCGGGAGTTCGCCCCATTATCACAGTGAGACAGTCGCGAGAAAGACATTTGCCACTTACTTCCTTGATCCGTTGTGGATTGGGCCGTTCCTGATGATCTCCACGCGTTTCTTGACATCGAATTACATCCGTACTGGAAATCTGAATAACATGGCACAGAAAATAGTTGCGCGTCCTTTCCGTCTGCTGACACCTGTCGCTTCAATTGCCTTGTTGGAATATTTCTTCATGGATGCCGGTGCCCTCAACTGGCTAGAATCGTTGCCCTCGGTAACCTGGTCGGACTGGCCATTTGTGGCGATTCCTGCGAATCCAGGCATCTACGTCTCTGAAATCCTTCAACTCGCCTTTCTAATCCCAAATGCTGCACCGATGATTACAAACAATTATTGCACTGGGGTTTTGTGGACCATCCCTGTGCAGCTACAGGGTGCATGGCAGACTTTACTGGGTCTGATTATGATCCGTCAGATCAAGAATCCTTGGAAACGATTTGGATTCTACTTGTTCTGCACTATCATGCACTGGTATGCTCTGTCTTGGGGAAGCTATTACTACGTTGGCATAATGTTGGCCGATCTAGATATCACCTACAAGTATAAGCAATGGGTTCAGCCTAGAGCATGGGCATACTGGCCACTCTTGATTCTCCTGATCTGTGTCGCCCTGGGTGGCTTCACCATAGACCTGGTCACCCAACACACCGGCGTCAACTATGCTCAGGTCGAATACGGATGGCACCCGGATAAACTCACAGGCCTTTCTCTAACGCAAGCCGACGCCGACTCTTATCCAGATTATTTCGTGCCTCGCCTGAATGCATTCCTCGCGACGATCTCTATGCAGGCCGTCGTCGAGATCTGCCCAACCTTGCAGAAGGTTTTATCAGTCAAGATACTCCAGTGGCTATTCCCACATATCTTCAGTATCTATCTCATCCACGGATTTATTATCTGGTCGGTTGGGTCCTGGACAATGCTCTCCATGTGGTCAAAGGGCTATCCTTACTGGCTGTGCACGCTGATCACCGCAATCACCTCTTACGGTACACTGTTTGCATCGCTACCGCTCCTGACTCCTCCCATAGAAGCGCTGGGTAAGGGATTTACGGTGCGGCTGTGGCAGTTTGCAAGCACCGAGCCAGTTCCACGCAAACCGACCACTTATCCCTTTGGAAAGGAGCTTTTCACGCGGCGAAGCGAACTTCGAGACTCTTCTTCGTCGCCCAGTTTTGACGAGTCGTCTGTCACAAACGAAAAGGGCAAACAGAGCCAAACGCATGTAAAGGAGCTCAAGTCGGGCAAGGTCATGGAGCATATTAATGAATTTTGAAATCGTTTTTCTTTGTTTTACATTTAGAATGATCTTGTGCGGTTGTTGGTTTGTCGTCTTTTTCTTTGGTCGTAATACTGGTACCCAAGTTGTCCATGAATGTCAGTGGTAATAAATATAGAGCAAATTAGAGTATGATAGTCAGTCAACCTAGGTAGTATTCTCTCAGTTTCAAGGTTCCTTTCAGACTAGTAATACATAACTGAATTCCTCAGGCCAGTTACTTGTAGGCTCACGTTTCTAATTAAGCGGTGTACGAGATCTCACGGACACTGCGGCCATATCTACTTGTTAATGAAAATCGAGTATTTGATTAGTTTTGCACCTGCTCTCATATGGCAGGCAGCCATTGATTTGGTAAATAATTCTCTCTGGATAAGGGTATAATCTCTAATAAGACAATAGAAGAAAAACAGTATGCGTCTATAAAATGTCTAATGAAAAAACACCTCGATTTTCAGAATTTGAAGATCTGGTTCTTCTTATACCCCAACTCGGCCAGAATACCTGACGTGCCGAACCCACCAGTCAATGCACCCTCCATGGCAGGAGGCCCGCACACAAACACTTTCGTGTCTGTCAATGAAGAGTAAGCTGGCAGAACCTCCTTCAAAAGCTCTTTGGTGACATGTCCCTTGCGGAAACCTGAATTCTCGTTGAGCTGGGAGACTGTGTACACGATCTTAAACCGACCAGGGAACTTTTTCTCATAGTTCTCAAACTCCTCGCGCATTAGGAGATCCCGTTCGGTGTTGACTCCAAACACAAGCGTCATTTTGGTACGGTCCTTAGGGTTGTCGAGAACACCGCGGATCAATTGATAGATTGGCGTGATGCCAGCACCACCTGCAATCAGAGTAACGTGGTCATAGCGATTCGGTACCCAGGAGTATGCCTTGATGGGGAAAGCGAAAAAGAGTGAATCACCCGGCTGCAGGGAGTGAATATGTGTGCTGGCTTTTCCATTAGGATACTTTTTGACCATGAGATCAATGAATCCCGGTTGTGCTTTTAGGGCACTGTTAGCTGAGGTTGTTGCGTCTGATGCAAGGGGGAAAAAAAAGTTGTTGGCCTACCAAGGTCGCCCACTGGCGTATATGGCCGTATGGCAGGAGTCAGACTACCCTTGGGCCACGAAAAGGTCAAGACAGACGCTGCATACAAACTATCAGTGATGTGAGATACACGCCAGTTCTCAGAATGCTCCATGCTTACAGACAACAGTGAGGCCAGTCTCATCCTGGGCGTTGGGAAAGGCAAAACGCAGTCGTTTTGTGTTATGGTTGACATCCTCTGTGTGCTGCAGTGTGAGATTTCCTGTCAATCCGCCGCCAAACACTGTTCGAGGCGTCGTCGAGCCCTGGAAATAGGAGTAGGCCGAGTAGAGACCACCAGCAGCGACGAGGCCAATCACCACGTTGGGGAGGGCAGCTTGTTTGGCAATGACGCGGCTGCCTGAGAGAGCCATGGCAATTCTAGTCTGGGTATAGGGGATGAAGTGCTGGTTGAGAAGAGGAAGAGCGACTGTGCGACTCTTTTATATGCTCATACAACAACCAAGTCGGAGCTCGTCTTGGAGAGCGCCGAACAGCAACAGCCCACGACCCATTGCAGGTGCTGTGATTGGCTGCGCTGTGTAGGGCTGGCCAATCAGCGCCCGGAATCGGCATCGGCAGCCCGAGACGCCGACCGCGAGATTTTACATCAACTAGTTCAATATTTGTTCGTATATACTGTAGCAACCTCATTGGTTTCATTGTACCTAGCCCGGGGCAGATATATTAGCAGCTTGGAGGGTGGGTAAAGGATATTAGACTTCCCGGGCAGCAGCCCTGATCTATATACATATGCGAAACTCGAAAAGCCGAGAGGTTGTAGATTCCATACCTAGGTATGTTAGATGAAGCTATTCCAGGGTCGTTATAGTACTTGGATTCCTGCTCTTAGACTACCTAGGCATTCCATTTACTGTGTTGCATATCAAGGGCAATCGAGCAGTCAGTCCATAACATAAGCAAGATCTGCTGGATATTCATTCATGCTGCAGTTTTTGCAAACGAACTGTGAAGTTCTGTATACTTTACAAACACGCATGGCAGTCTAGCAACAAAGGAGCCTTGAATCGTCTAAAACAACATTCTATTCCTGGCACGCTGAATTTTGATTGGCCAATCAGCCTAGGTTTGAGTGTAGTGATGTAACTTCTTCCATCATTCCGCACACGTGATGGGATGTACCCCTTGACGAATGGCTTATAGAAATTTCTGTTTGCATACATAGTTTTATGTACAAATCTTTGGGTTTAACCATTGGTGCATCATGGCTACGCCATCACCGAGATGAAACCCATGGATGCGTAGTGAATTCAAATTCATATAACCAGATAAAATCATGCTGCGAACTGTGTAGTTCAAAAATTTTGCATCTAAATCTACCCCATATTCACTCGAATACACGAAGCAGCCAAGAATCCAACATGCCTTCTCGCGATAAATATACGGATCCAGAATTGCGCGATCAAATTAAAGAGGAAGTTCATGCCTCTGACAAAGGCGGCAGACCAGGCCAGTGGTCTGCTCGAAAGGTGTGTCTTTCGTATCTTGGGTTAGGGCTATTTAGGTAGATGGAAATTGGCAAGGAGGTTGCCTAACAACATCAACCGCAGGCGCAATTGATGGCATCGGAATACAAGAAACGTGGCGGATCGTACACCACGGACAAAGAAACTGGCCAGGATGAGTCGCAAAAGCACCTTTCACAGTGGACCGACGAGAAGTGGCAGACCAAGGAAGGGGATGCAAACGCGACCAGAGATGATGGGACGAAAAAGCGATATCTACCGAAGAAGGCGTGGGAAAATTTGAGTGAGGGTGAAAAGGAAGAAACTGAAGCGAAAAAGGAGGAGGGCGAGAAAAGAGGGAAACAATATGTGGGAAATACGGAGAAGGCGAAAGAGCAAAGAAGGACTGCTAGTAAAAAGGAATGATTCATCTAAGAGTTTTGAATGAAGATACAAAAGAGAAAGTACAGGCTATCCGCAGTCGAGTCCTCTTCCAGGCGCGTTCGTTATATTATACCTAGCTCCGTCATACTGCTTGATTATATCGTGAAGTGTGTGTTCCTTGCTCTGGAATTCTAGTCAATGTCAATGTCAGTCATCATCACTGGTAAAGGTAGGGGGCCATCGAAACGGACCAGTCTTAGAGGGGCGTCCATGAAACTTCTCCTCCCTAAGTCGAGCTTCAGTCTCTGCCAAGAGTTTCAAGATCGCCACTGCAAGTTCAGGATTGTCAATGAGTACCCTATCACCACGGTCACGAAATAAGAAACGCTGGATATTTGTTGCCATGAGCCCTGCAATACCATCACGTAGCCCATTCTCGTGCGAAGGAGTAGAGCAGTAGATATCTTGAACAATATATGGAAAGTCTGCCGAGCTCCGGTTATACTTTGCCCAGTCCATAATTCGATTAATCGTGAGTTTTTTTTTTTTTTTTTTTTTTTTTTTTTAAGAGGTGGTATACCAAACTTATCAGCAGCCACATATACTCGGAGATTGAGGCTTGCATTTATCCAAGCTTCAGCTTTGTCAATTTTCTCATAGTCTTGAAAATAACAGAATGACAAGACACTAGATATAGTTTTGGCATCATCTTCAGGCAGACTAATGCGCGAATCTACTGCTTCCTTTGCTAGGCCGTCAGAGAAAGAGAAGAAAATGGGCTGGCTAAGGGAACCTCATCACTTACTTTGAATCCACCTTTCAGAGCGACTCACTATGCTCGCATGTTCTTGGCATGAAGAAGAGAAAGAAAAGTGTGTTGTGCGTTGTCTAACTAGTTAAATGAATGACCTGGCGATGCTCAATATGGAACCGCCGGTGAGAAGCTCTAGGTAATTTGTCGTTTGATGGAGATCTATCCTGTACGTATATACGGGTAAGCAAATAGTGACTTCCAACTCGCGTATGTTGTCTACTACCTAGATGCTCAGTCGTTTAGTAGCTTATCCTGAAGCTTGTCCTTTCTACCAAAGGACATTGCAAAGTCAAAATAGTCCTACAATACTCAACGAACATAAAATATTTATATAGGTATTTGGAGGTTCATACCACCGCGAAGATTTCTGCAGCTGCCTAGTTACCAAGTCGGTTTCACCAATCAGCCTCGTAGACAAAGCTCGTGGGCGTGAGATACCTAGCTACCTATATATTGTAGCTATAAGCTTGTATCAGTGTTTATTGAGATATTTCCCATATGACAAGGGTGTGAAGAAGTGAGTCTATTGATAGATTGCGGAGTGTCAGATGTACATATAGCTACAGTTACATATACTGCAAGACTAGGTACTCTTGCATCTGAAAATTGCGCCATTCCATGCGCCGGCGCCGTAGTAGATGGGTGGGGGAAACAGCAAGAAAAAAGGGGGAAATGCATGATGCAAATCTATTTCATGTACACGGAATGGGTATATCTAGGTCGTTAGAAAACAAGACGCCTCCATGAAGAGGGAAATAAAAAGAATAGATGTTGCGCCGCGAATATGTGTAGGAGGTCAAGGCGATGAGAGGGGTGAAGAGGACATTTGGACTTTCAAACAATGGCATCCCGATCATCTATCCATACCAACTCTGGATGTTTCTCAACATCATCAAGGTGCACGGTGGCTGAATTTGGGATATATTCAGTTAACCCGTAAATTTCTTTCAGTGGGCCTAATTGTCCAGCAACAAACTTTTGAAACATATCCTGCATGTGGGAATCTTGTATGGCATGGATTCCAGGCTCATAGCCGCGGATACACAGATATTCCAAATTCGGGGGAAGAACATCGGCGAGAATTGGTGGAGAGCGAGGATCGTTAGAGATTCCGTATGCCATCTGGAAGAGACACCGTACACCGATGCTGAGCCGTCGAAGAGCAGTGAAGTTTCGAAGGCAGCCCGTCTGCAGGAAGATTAGTTTAACGACCGATTGTTGGTTCATGAAAGTCAGGCGGTCCTCTTCCGTCTCGTCATCGTCCATCTCTGTTCCAGGATTGGACATATATTCCTCAAATTCCTCATACTCAAGGTCATGAGAATAATCTGAATCAGTGTCAAGATCAAGTGACTCCAATGACTCGCGATGAAGGAGGAGTGCCCGGAAAATAGCCGGAAAACCCATGTTCCAGGTACCCGTATCGAGGGTAGCGCGACCGCCTACTGAATGTGTGAAATTTCGAAGTCTTTTTGAAGATGCAATTACCGAACAGAGAAACATGGTTGGCAATACGGAGTGAACTAGCTCAATGTGGTGCAGGTTGGAAGTAAACGGAGGAAAGTCCTCGCGGCCATTCTCGTCAATTTCCATCCCGCCAACGCGGATATGTTCGATCGACGGCAATTTATGGAAGAGGGACATGTGATATAAGAAGTCGTAACGGTTGAAATATAATGGGTCATTATCGAGGGCATCGTCGGTGTGAAGTAGGTCGATACGCTGTAATCTTTGTAGAAATACGGAATTAAATATGCTGGTGCAATGCAGAAGAAATTGTTCTAGCGGTAGTGGTGGATAACCGTCTCTCATATATCGCCCCATCGGGCGCAGTTTTAGCGACTCCAAGTTGGGAGAAACCGACATCAAAAGAGCTGCAAGAGCTTGGATCATATGTGAACCGCGAGTGTGTCGGCCACCTCGTGCTCTGGACCTGTTGATGTCGAGTTAGCCAGTCTACAGGAAAGAGAGAAGAACTAGAAATCAAGGAGGTATGTACGACGTACGAGTGAAAGCCGTTGGAAAAATCGAGGTCGAAATTTCTTTGTAGAAGCATATTGAAAATCATTTCTTCTTCCACCCCATACCATCCAGCATTACGAATGGCCAATCTTAACAGTAGGGCGTCCTCCTCCGAGATATACCGCTGGTATGGAGTTGGCTTGTAGTGACCGTGAAATTGCGTGTCTCTTAAGATGTCAATATGGCGAATAAAAACGCCGAGTTCTGGCTGTCGTAAAATTGACATCAGCAGCTGGAATGCTTCGTCGCAATCCTGTTCAGACCGTAGGCGAATTGTGTCCGGGATATTGATCGGATCGAAGCTAGGCGCGATTTGGTACATGTCCCTGCCCACCCCCATACCCATACCCCTGCCCATGTCCATGTCCGTCATATTCTCCACGGGCAGTAACGTGCTGGTCGAAAGCGCGGCCATGGTTGACACGCGAAAGAAGAGGGGGATATCCATTTCCTTCTCCATGTGTGTGAAGGGGTATAGGCACGGACGGCCCCCTCATGAGCCGTGTCGTGCTCAACCCCAATGGATGCCCTTGGTGGTTTGCGATCACAATATACAGAGACAAGCTGTTTCCTTCGCCTTATTTCTTGTATATGCTCAACCTTGGAACCCCCCCAAGACGCCCGAAATCCCGCCTTACCCCTCCGTAATCAATCGGGTACTGAGAATTCTCAGCATGTAGTGATGACCCGACGATGAGGGAATGGTTGCTGTTTTGATCCCGGGTTACTTAATCCCCGCCTGCTAGGTGTTATAAGGATAATGAGCGGTCCATCCGGGCCGAAGCCTTGATCAAAACGGAACTTCGTTTCCGGGTGCTAGCGACGTTCATGCCCGATTGCTGTGGGAAGGCGTACGAGTTATAAAGCTGGACATCGGTGTTAATCGAAGGAAGGGATGTTCTCTGATCGGACGGCGACACGGAATCAATTCAGCCAAGGGAAGGGAAAGGAAGGGAGAGTAAACAGCAAGCAACAAGGAAGGAATGAAAATCCCCAGGATTAATAAAACAACCGAAGAAAGAATGCCATTGACGCAGTTGCAGTGGGAGCGTGTCTAGGACAGATCGGGGAAGCAAAGGAGCGTTAGCCGGCAGCGAGCCGCCTCAGTCGAGGGGGGAGTAGAGTGAAAGAAAGGAAAGCTCCCTCGTTTCGTTTAGCGGCGGCATGTCCCAGCTGCAGTGGCACCTACAACGAGAAATGGAAGGGGGGGGGAAGAGGCGTTGAAGCTGCTAAGTTGATATCGCAGGTGGAGAGGGGCGGGTCGGAGGAACATGCAATGACATCGATAGTATTTTCCTATTCGAGATAATCCTGACTAGCTTACGGCCCAGTACGGCGCCTGCAGTATGCGAGTGGCGGTATGTTACGGGCGCAATACGCGGCCCGTACAATACGCCCGATATTAATCATAACACAGAGAACTATAACAAGATGGAATGAGTGAACAGAGCGTATAATAGCAACTCCATCTGGTACAAGAGCTTATAGTGACAGCTTATCAAGGTCTGAGAGCCCGTTGAATCATTGACACGCTCATATACTCTGCATTAGCTCGGTGAGTATATATCAGTCTTCATGATATTGTTCTTCGATGTTGGCAGCGTGATTTGGCAAGCTGCGGGTAAGTACTTCCCCAATGCAGTTAACACCCGGCCGGATAAAAGGTCGCCCCGGAATGCGATCACTGCCGATTTAGCGCCGCAGATCTGGCCTAAGCCGAATAGGGCCAAGCGCTTACTTTTTGCACGCCGCCGCAGCCAATCGCCCGCCGCCGCGCGTCGGCTAGGGCTGCTTTGGGGCATGCAAATCCTACCTGTTTGGGGGCATTTTTGCGTACTTGCCTACTCTGGACACTACTTTGGGCGTGCGCGCGCGCTGATTGGATTTCTCGCTAAAGTATGAACGGACGTGCACTAATGCACGTCTTTGTATCATCGACTACGCCTGCAGCAGGCACGTACTATTCCGCATGGGGCACTCCGTTGGGTGATTAATCTGCTATCGTAGTCCGCATTGCAATGCCTCAAATTTCGTCCCAATCCCTGAATAAATAACTAGGAAAATGCGGAGTACTAGGTAGCAGAAGAGCATACTCGTCCGAGGTTATTTTTGCACTGGATCCGATGAGCTGTCTACTGTCTACGTAGGTTCAGTGACACGTCCACTGTTCAGGGTTCCGTTCTGTTCTAGGAAGAGTCACTACCTCCATGGACGTGTTGTATAAGTGGAATTATGGCTTCGAAAATGAGCGCTAAAATCGTAAAGGCACCCGAAAAGAGAACCATACCAGTACTAGAAATTTTTTTCTACTGATCGCAGAAACCACCAGTTGACCCAACTGTACACATCAATATTCGTGCATGCCGTTGCATTCCTAGTGTTAGAAGGCCCTCGAACCGTTCACAAGCTTTACATGCATACCCTTGCTTGTTTCAGAATGCATAGGTGTCTCATCACTGCATGTAGCCACCTTGAAGGACTGTTCAAATTTCCTGAGACAAGCAAAGTACCTAGGTCATTTCAGCCCTAGTACGTAATACAGACCTTCAGCTTTTCACTAGACCACATGACGATCTAAAGAGGTCAAGTACTACCTAGGAACACACAAGTTGTCTAGCTCGATTGTACGGGGTATGATGTTTCCGAGTTTGTAGCATCTTGTCAACAAGTCGGATTAGAGGCTTGTCGGCTGTAGTAGCATCTACAATCAGGATCTTAGTCTAGTACGGAGATACTACTACGTACTGACTGTTTTCGTTCGAAGCACGCACCTGTCTTCGAAGTTATGAAGTAACACATCGGCCATCAATCACCCGATTGGGCTCCACGCATTTCCACTTGTAGGGCGGGAAGTGCAGGGGCTGTGAGGCGTTGGTGACCAGCAGTCGGGCCATTTCCATCCTATTGGAAATTGGCATGGCAATGGTTTCCAATAAGGAAAGGAAAAGAGAAGGATTCGCCTTTTCGGGCAGGTAATCGCAGATTGAGAGGAAGACGATGTCGCTTATAAAAAGAATTGGTGTTGGCGAGAACAATGATGTCCGTCGATGAATGGTTCGCTGATCAACAGCACATCGAAAAGGGTGGCCGCGGAGTGGAGGTTGAGCAATGAATACTGGCCCATAGTGACGATCCCCTAGATGGGATTTCCCGATATGGTAAGTCTCTACTCCGTAGCATAAGTAACCCTTGAATCCACCGGGATATTTACTGGCAAGTCACAAGCACAGCCCATTCGCTCTGTATTTGCATGAATTGCATGGAAATTAAACTTCCGGCGTTACGCGCTCCGTTTGTATTTCCCTGGCTGAGCGCTCGGATATCAAGATTAATCGCAAGAACCCATATGTCGATATCTAATTGTTGACTAGCAATCGAATCAGCATGTGCGCTCACATTCTCGGTGAGCTTATTAGACAGACGGCGAACGTGGCTCAAGAATGTGTGTTCCAAGTTAAGTCGCTAGTCCTGGGTTTGGGCTCTCATTGATCGCCCTTTATAGGTCTAATTTGGGTCTGAAGTCAGACAAGTAAATTTCAGTCGCCGTTTATGCCAGTAAGAACGCCGATGAAGGAACGATTTATATGTTGGTTCCATCTTACATCGGTCGAGTGATTGTCCATCCGGGGACCATTTGTCACTTTCAAAGGCACACTTGACCTTCCCAAATCTCGATGGCGACAAGTCCACTTTCGCTAAAATCGAAGGGACAGAGACTCGCTTTTAATCACTAGGTGGAGAAAGTTAAAGAACGCTAAGCAGTACTCACTTCTTCGCAGACTCTTGACGTTGCTTTCGTCTTTTGAACAGCGACTTCATGGACGAACCAGCTTCCGAGGTAACTTAATTCCGCTGGAACTTCTGGTTAAGCCTGTCAAATTGTCTGGATTTGCGTTTCCGGGTAATGTGAACAACTTTATGCATGACTGTTGCAACGGCAAATCCAGCTTAGAAAACTCTTTCACTAGCCAATAAGGTACCAGGCAGCAATGTAGCATTTTGAAAAGAAGACTTGAATAATCTCCATCACCGCCCCCGCATCTAGGTAAAGAAACAAACAAACACCTGCGCAATTGTTCCAATTTCGCTATAAGGAAGAACGGGTACCCCTGCATTGCAATATAAGCGTATGGAGTCGAGTACATAGTGCCATTGTTGTCTCTTCCGACAAGGACCGTGTCCAAACGCAGGTAATCATCATCTTGCATTGGAATACAACATCCCTGCCAAACATAACTATCCGAAAAGTAAAGTACGGAGCAGTCCTTCCCATATCCGCGATGATGTGTTTTTGATTTGGCAGGCTCTAGGTACTCTTAGGTGCCGCTTGTTCTAGAAGCCCGGCCGAGCTTGATCAAATAACGCCTATCGACTTGCATGGCATTAATTGAGTACTCTCCTTTTTAGTATAGACATCCGCAAGGCCCGGCACAAATTACGCACGCAAAACGGCGTTATGTCGGCTTTTGCTTTCTTCTTGGAACGCCGTCATCGCTTGGGAGAGCAAATCATACGGTGTGGCAAGGCTACCTGATTCACGAACAAAGACAACGAAGAGTTTATTGGACAACGATTTCGAAAATCATCCCGAAGATGGCAGGGGAGGGTGACAAATCGGATCCCAAGGCGTGGCTGGGCGGGATCCACCAACCAGAGCCCGACTTGTGGTGCCACGCGATGTGCATCATAGGGGTTCACTAGGCCAGAGAAGGAAAGCAAATTCGCAGAAGGCGACGAATGATTGGGTGACTATATTTAAGCTAAACTAGTGGTCCCGCATTCCGTACCGCTAGTCCGCATTTGTTGGTTCTAGATTGTTGCCCCTTTAAGAAATCGACTCACCGTACGCGCTTTGCTGACTCCTAAGGGCAAGAATGACATTGCGAATCGCACAACTTGGTGGGTCTAACTTTGTATGCAAGTTATTCCTTGATCATACGATGCTCGAAACGCTTCGAAATTGTCTGGCTGTCTTCATTCCCTACGTAAGGAAGAAATAAATATTTAACTGCCTATCCCGAAGTATCCAGAAAGTCTTGATTTTGATAACCTCATTTCCGCATATTCGACCGTTACCGACTGGCTTTGTGTTTTCAAGCAGACTCGGATAGGACGGACCACTGTCACTTCAATGCCAAAGCCTTTTAGTAACATGCATACTCCAATACCCAAGCTAACATATAGTATCAGAACAACACCCTCCTAGCGGCATTGATTCCACTAATATCCCATCTTCGTAGTGCGGTATGATCCATCCACATGGACCAATCCCCCCAAAAAGCGGGCCTCAGAATTTGCGCATACTCCCAGTCGAGAATCCCTGTGACTCTATTCTCCTCGTCAACCATAATATTTCGAGGCACAATATCAGCATACGTAAACACAGAATAGCTGAATCGCGGTAGCATGTCGGGTAGCTGTTCAAACCGACGACCTCCGAAGTGAAGATAACGCTCGTAAATACGAGCCCGCAATTCTGAATCGTTCATCAAAGGCTGGGTTGGTGTTTGTAGATCCTCAATCAACGGGTCTCTTGTTGGAGAACCATCAGCAGCACATTGGAAAAGTCCTCTCAGCTCCAATGGTGGTTGAATATTGCGTATCTTGGAAATAAAATCCCATATCTGACGACAGATAGACTCCTTGGTTTTCTCATCCAGCTTATCCCATTTCTCCTCTAGAGGAGATCCAGGAATAATAGTCATTTGGATATTACATATTATGATCGAGGCTGAAACTCTTATGAAGTACCTCGAACACGGGAACAGAGGTATGTTTGCTTACAAGCATCATCGCTTCTGCCTCGGCAGGTTGCACGGCATGCCCAGACTTGATCACGTAGGAAAAGTCATGCTCAAGCACAAGTCTACCACTTTGGTTGCTCAGAACAGAGAGCACCTCTTGATTGGGTTGTAGATTTAGGATACTTACCGGTGACGGACACGGGTATAACGTTTGGCCTTCTTTGATATATCGGTTTCCCTCTCGAAGACTTTTCAATAGGTAAGGAACGCCACAAGAGCAATCAGACATTTTGCGGAACTCTGTCGGTAGTCGTTATTAGCAATGATCACAGTGTATGTATTCAAGCGTTAAGTGCCTAAGTTTGAGTTCATAACATCCATGCCACATGGATGTCACTGGGTCTGGGCCTGGTAGAGAGCCAAGCCAAATCGGGTACTGCATATGAATATATATTTTCCCCTCACGCATCAAGCGTGGGAAATCGCAAACATTCTTTCGCCATGGCTCTATTTTCCGTAGTCAGCTTCTGATATCATGATCGGCAGAAACAATGGGCACTCTGTGCTTAGATAGAAAGTGTTCAGAGGTGGAAACAAATTATAACTCCTCGGCGACCTCAATTCTCAATTGGTACTTTGCACCAGCATTTATAACACTGGAATATTTATAATAACTAGTGTAGACGATCCATGCAGGTGCCCTAGTTAGAGAAACAACTAGGCGATGAATAAATGGTTTCGCTAATGTCGAGCAACCCCAATTTATGCATGCAACACATCAAGTCTACCCTACTGATCTTAATTCTGACGATTAAAAAGATAGACTCCAGCTAGGTATTATTCAAGTCATATAGCAACCATCGTATGCGCTAAAATGAAGATACTTACACATAATTGCTTGACTACTTAATTACGATGCCATGTCAACTTTGAGTACCTGAGTATTACTTTAACCTTTATTTTGGCTTTCGTATAGAATCCTTGGAGGATCCGCAGTAAGTAGTTCTTACATATGAATCTGAACTACATCGTGAATCTACATAATGCACGCTAGACATAAGATTAATGCAAGCAAAGAACACATGGTGGCGCAAATTTCCCTCTGGCACAAAAAAATAGCCCCAAAATCGTGTTCCATCACTACTAACCTACATAGCACCTAACTACCGAGGTAGCGAGGTCATATCGTATTTGACAATGATACATAGTGCGCTGCTTATAAAGGAATACAGGGGAGGAGCTCTGCTGGAGAATGCCTTTGCATAGCTATCTCCAAGTCCTTACAAAACCCTATGCTGTGAGGTACCACGATAAATAAAATAAACTACTGACTAGCTTGTTGTCAGCAATGCATCAACAAGGTGGGGATATCTCGTATAGAAGCCTCGGGCTATTTAGGTTGGCATGTGATAATCTTCACCTCGCTTTTTCAATTTGAAAGAAAGTCAATCAACCTGCTCATGGAATAAGAGCCAGAATAATGGACGAAGCAAAAAACGGAAAATACAAGCCAATTGTGTTGAACGTAAATATGCTTGAAGAGGCATATTACAGATTTGGATATGAAGTCTCTTGGTGCATCGGCGTAGTATCTTGAGGCTGAGCTAGTGAGGTCACTCATCGTATAGTTAGAGCCATACGAGCTCATTTCAGGTACTATATAGTGTATACTACATGAAAACATACTAAGCTAGCGACTTCACCCATGTAACCATCCGTAGAATACAAGGAAATAACCTCGGGGCTTCAACTTTCAACTTGCAATGTATAGAGGGCCTCATGCAGGAGTCATCGGTGGCGTGGTATTTGGGTAGCATACCTAGGTATATAGGTAGGTGTAGTCAAGGCACGCAGATAAACTATATTCTCTGAATCTGACAGTGACTCCAGAATTGTCTGTACACTGATTTCTACTCTAAGCTACCTCAACATGCATGCCATCTCGAAACGACTGGGCCTTGCCCTACTTATCCCAGGCTTTGTTACTGCCACGCCCATGGGAGATTTACTTGCTAAACGCGATGCCTCAACCTACAAGGTAAATGCGGTCTGCACTGCGTGAGTTGATACCTCTCCTTTAGGGGAAAAAAAAAAAAAAAAGAAGCAAAAGCTGAAGTTTTGTCCCAAAACGCCTTTGATCAGAGACCAACTGCTCCGCTATTATGGGACAGTAAATACCGGTCTATTTGGTGACAATCTGTGGTGGCAATCGGCAAATTTTATCTCTGCTCTAGCGACATTTTTCCAGCTTGACACAGACTACTCCTCCATACACTCCGACATCTTCCCCATCACTTATACTTATGCTCCAGGTTATGGTGACTACACCGACTTCCTCGATGCGTACTATGATGACGAAGGTTGGTGGGGAAATGCCTGGTTGGATGTCTACGACCTTACTGCCAATGAGACGTACTTGGAAGCGGCCATCACAATCTACAACGATGTAGTGGACGGAGAGGGAACACCATGCGGAGGTATTTGGTGGGACAAGGCTAACACGTATGTCGCTGCAATTTCGAATGGTAAGCTTGTTCTTCTTATATTTTTTCAATGAAAGCCGAATACCGAGGTACTAAACATATATGCTTAGGGCTATACGCCGAATTGTCTGCTGGTCTCGCCAACCGCGTATCTTCGGATGAGGCCTCCACTTATCTCGCAAGCGCCGAAGCAGAATGGGACTGGTTCTTCAGCTCTGGCTTGATTGACTCCGACAACATCGTTTATGATGGGTTGGGGTCCGATGGCTGCACACCTAGCACTGATATCTTCACATACAACCAAGGAGTGATTCTCGGGGCGGCAGCGGAACTGTACAAGGCAACAGGCAACGATACATACCTGACACAAGCAGCAGCACTTGCCGATGCATCTACTGCCGATGGATCTCCCGTGACTAGCAGCAGCGGTATCTTGACCGAGAGCTGTGATACATCTCAAAGCTGCGACACAACATCCGAGATGTTCAAGGGCGCTTACATCCGAGGGCTCAGGAAGCTGCAGCTTGTAGATCCGGAGACAGACTGGCTCAATTACATCACAAGGAATGCACAAAGCCTCTGGAATAACGACCTGGATGTCGAGTCGGTGGATGGCAATTCAGAGTGTGTTGTGGGCTCGGCTTGGGCTGGTCCATTCGATGCTTCACAGGCCAACGCGATTACTCAAGGATCAGCTTTGGACGCTCTAAATTCTGCTCTTGCGGCGACTACGTGAATGGCCTTCATTCATCTACAACCTGAGCCTGTACATACAATTTAAAGTATATTTGCGAGCAAAGGACATGCTTCGTAAGTTATGCAGCCTATAATGCAGCCGAATATAGACACCGTCGAACGTCCAATGTTCCATAATTTTATTGAGAAAAAAATCCCAACTCAGATGGTGAGTTATGTGGCCGTCTCCTCAGACGGAGGCTCTCCAACATCTTCTCTTCCGTCTTGCCAACTAGAACAATTCGTGCATCGGAGGGCCTTTTCCTTATTGGTTAATCATTGAAGAATATATGGCATAGAATAAACATACTTACCCTGCGGTTGATCTATTTGAAGTAGTATTTGCACTTGACCATTCTCTTGATCATTGATCTGTCGTGTGAAATCAGCACATAGAAATGCGCCAGGGCGTATAATACTATGCCGACACCCAGAAAGCTGATTACGTTATTCAAAAAGGCTCTATTGGCTTGTTTAGTTTCCATCCTACAGCTCAGAGGAGAATAGAAAAGGTTCAAAGACCTACCCATAAGCCATGACCAGAGCGCCATCATCTCGCGCCTGCGTAAGAGTATTATAGCCTCTTTCAGAATCATAGCTGGGACCCTTTCTGAGAACCGCAAACTTCTCGTCAAGATTACGGTGAAGGAATGGTAAGAGGGAGATTATTGGAAGAATCATGTCCGAGACGAACGATGTTACGACCTTGGTGAATGCTTGACCGATCCTAAGCAGTCAGATTTGTAGACCTACGTAGGTACGCTAGACGTACATCAAACCGATGGCAACCTCTAGGACGTTTTCGCGCATGGCGAAGTCGACAAAGCCTTCCCAGGCGTGTCTGACGTGGTCCGTTGCATCGTAGCTGAGATGGAGCAGTATTTCCCGGCTGTCTTCTAGGCCATGCATGGTCCTTTGCCTTTATATTTTCTTTTCTTCTGATATATCAACGTAAGCATCAATTTATCGGCGAGACTTGACGGAGAGAATTTAGTGTAGGTTGGTGGCGGGGTAATGGAATCCTATTTTAGATTTTAAGAATCTGGTTTTATGTGTAGATCGGTCATATGAGAAGACGATCATAGCTAGGCAGCTAGGTTCGCTTTAAGTAGATATCTTGACGGTGCATTTCTCCCCATGTTTCCACTTCCATGGCATCGAGAAACAGAAAAGTTTTTGACAACCCGAGAACAATATCCAAAATCAATATCTGCCAGCTGTTGCTAGTGTATGTACATATGCAGGAGCCAGGCCATGCTTGCTAAGGTCGGCTTTGTAAAACCAAAGGGCATCCAACCAAAGCCAACACGAGCTATCCGGAACTTATGATTAGGGCATGTCGGAACGACATCCAATTGATTCAACAGTCAGCCACATTCTGGGATCCAAGTTAGTGACGCCCGCGATGCGTCAGACACCAACAGGCTACAGCTGTCATCCCCAGGCTAGCCCTCGCGAGAAAATCGCATCGGCAAACTCAGTCTGGAAATCACCAGCTGCTGCGCTAGGATGGCCTAGCCCTGTATCCCGGCGCTTTAATATAAATGTTCATTTGATGGAAACTACGCCCGGGATTATGATAGGCAAGCAAGAAAAGCCCGAAGCCAACAATGAGGGGCATACATACTCGCTTCAACGTGGGATTGATCCGGATTCCTTATCCACGCCCCCTCTTTTCCATTCCTTCATGATGGGCGAGAAGCAAAGGAAACAAAGAAATAGAATAAACACAAAGGTAAAAGCAAAGCAGAGAAAAGGAAAGGATTACGCGATTCGCTGGATGGAACAAGGGCTGCCAACCGTGGAAGTGCAGGATAAAAAAAAAAAAAAACAAAAACAATAAACAGCGTGATGAGATAAAGATTCCTTTCCACTTGGTTTTCTTCTTCCTGGACTGCTGGTCTCTTTGATTTCTCCACCGGCGTGTAACTTGCTTCCAATAAGCCTCGTTGTCGGCTTTTATTTGACTTTTCCTGGGCTAATATCTGGGTATACATACCTCTTCCGGAAAGGGGGACGAGGACACAAGCTGGCCACTCACCCATCGAGAAGGAAGAAAAGAATCCATGGGACGGTACCATGACAACTCCCTCCAGTTTCTTCAGAACCATTCTTCCCCACGGTACGAACGCATCGGTCCGGCCCGATCAATTCGCTTCAGAACTTCTGGAGCGTAAGTACCGAATTCAAAAGTCGGTCATTCGGCATTCGTCCTTGAACTGCTTCTGCCTTTACTGCTACCAAGGGTTTGCTCGCATGGAAGATCTATACCGCCACGCAGCTGATAGTGGCGAAGGCCATTCTCACATTCTCCGCGAAAACCGGAACAGGGAACCACGGGGTTTCTACAATTTCTTTCGAGAAGCCCTAAACCTGACCGAGGCGCATATCGATGACTGGACCATCTGCCACATGCGCGTTCCTGACCTCTTCGACCCAGCCGTCTTGATGGAGCTACTCAAGACTAAGAAGAACTACGAGTCTGCGATTGCCCTACAGGATGCCATTATCATGGCCACATCCTTGCGCGCCACCTGTCCAATATGCTGTCGCAGTTTTAGCCTGCACGCAACACTGAAAACGCACCTCCGAGACCATGGGTCGGAAGACCATGCGAACTTGTTGGCAGAGCCTGATGGCAGGTTTGACACTGGTCGGGTTATCACGGAAATGGTGAATTCTGCCTGGAATCCGTCTGGCAACGGCTTTCTCAAAGAGCCCCGACTGCGCAGTATGTTTTCCTTGCAGCTCTGTATCTTGTATCTTGTGTATTGGTGTTGTTGTTGTTGTTGTTGTTGTTGTTGCTGATTGATGGGTGGGCAGCCTCGACGACGATTTACGATGTGATCACCGGGGAGACCCATGTAAGAAGTATGCGTTGATGCAGCCAGCCTTGGAAGAGAAGCAATACTATCGGGATGGATATCGGCAGACTTCTTTTCTTTCTTTCTGGCATTTGAAGCGATATTCAATTGCACATCCGGTACTCTGTATATGGATAGAGCAAGACGCGACACGAAATTGACGACGGTAATGAGAGCGACGCACCTGATTTTCTTGCTTTCTGTTGGAATGGGCCGTTAGATGTAAGATATTGGTTGGTTATAATTAGTATCTACCTAGAACTGGTCTAGGAAATAATTCAAAGCTTCACTCACCGCATGAACTGCGCTCGGAGGCGGCAGAGAATAATGATAATCAGAACAGCCCGTGAACCATGTTACG
Source organism: Talaromyces atroroseus (assembly GCF_001907595.1). NCBI lineage: Eukaryota > Fungi > Ascomycota > Eurotiomycetes > Eurotiales > Trichocomaceae > Talaromyces > Talaromyces atroroseus. The sequence continues at coordinate 256,961 of NW_017971448.1, forward strand.
TCGTCAAATTCTCAATGTAGAGTTAGAATTGCTGGGATGTCATAAATAGCGGTGCGGTGACATGTAAGTCCAGGCAGCACGAAGTACAGGGCATAGGCTTCTGTACAACGCCAGATGGCATCAAATGTGCAAGTTCGCGAACAAAAGAGGCTCGGTTAAGGTATCAACAGCTTCCTTTTGTAGGCGTCCGGAGATTTCAGCTGCTAGAAGCCTGAAACAGCTGCCAACGTCATAAGCTGACGAATCTCGCGCCGGCTAGAGCGTTTCAGGCGTTGGTGGATACGCTATTCTCTCCATATTTGGTGTGGAGAAGAATTGGTGCTAAGTAGTACAGAGTACAAAAAGAATGGATAATCTTTCAGAGGCAGGCATTGAGACTCGTCATTATCAAACGTCGACGTCCAGAGTACGGCTCACCGGTTTTCATCTGCAACGAGTTGCCGGCTGGTACCGAGTAGTACTGCTACAAAACCCAGAGAGCGGAGGTCGGAAAATGGAAATGAGATTGAGAATAAAGATGGAAATGGACCTTCTATTCTGCTTACTCGCACTATTGCTTCTCTTCCAGTCGGTGGCCGGACTGTCTTTTGGTAAGCGGAAGCTGAGCGAGCCTCCTTGCCAATCTCTCAATACTGAATCCAACAGAATTGGCCATCCCCTGGGAAACACGTCCGCGCTACGGGGAGCAGTCAGTGCTTGACAAAGGCAAGTCGGATTCTTTTTCCTACTTTTTTGAACTCTCGGGTTTCACTCAACGGGAAACCGCCGTGGATGCTGACTGTCTAGCTTAGTGCAATGCTGGTCATGTTCTGAGCCGTGCAGCCTGATGTTATGTTGCGACGATGGATATCCATTCTGTACGGATGACGAAGGGGTTTGTTATTGCAGCTCGTGAAAGATGAAAGGAATATGTACCAAGTATAAATAGGACTACCAGTACCTAATGCTATTGAACTAACTTACTACTCCGTGCATCATCGTAAGGACATTGACAGCGACAACTTGAAACAGCCGATCTTCCCGAAAACTTCCCTATGGGAACAGACTATTGAAAGATCTCCGAGTGTGAGAGCCACAAGGCTCAACCTGATACATCGCTTTTTCCTCTTTGGAAAGTCGTGAGGCTTGGGGATCACGCCCATGTGAGACTCGGCAACGGATTAAATTCAATAGTCCATCCCTGGCTGCGCACAAATCACATCCCATCGGAAATCGAACCGCGAGGGAAGAAATGGATCTTTGACGTTGAAAGGGGCAAAATGGTTCAGCTTTCGCCCGGCTTGCAGTTCCACGACCAAAATTGCAGTCAAACTAGACTCAAAATATAAGACAGCTATCCTCCGTGCCTTGTCTGTCATCCGAGGGGATGGAATGGCTATATAAGTAAGCTGCATTTTCCCCGATAGTCTTCTTTTCAAGCTTGCTTCCTAACTCGTTACCTCATCAGACTTCAGCAGTCAAATCAATCTGTCCCTTGTTTTTCAGTCTCTACCTAGTCAGTGACAACCCGTTCAAGGATGAAGTGCTCTCTTCTTTCCAGCGTGACCCTCGCCCTTGCGTTGTGTCTCACGCCTGCCTATGCTGTTTTAAACCCTGAAATTCCATCCAACCCGTTTGGTAAGTTCCATTGAACATTCCCTGCTCAACATCGCCTTCTGACACCCCGTCAAGCTATCACGAAGGACCTCGATAAAGGCGGATACTACCTCGATCTGCCAGGAACGTCCAAGCTCACGATGAGAGATGAGGGTAAGTTTCGCTTTTGCGGGATTGAATCCAACCTTCATTCACTAATGTTGTGGTCTCTTACTAGATCTCTGCTATACGTGTAGTGGTCCTTGCTCAAAGTTAAGGTGCTGCGATGGTGACAGACCGCAATGCGCCCAGCTGGATGGACACTGCCAGTGCCAGCCCAAGTCCGGCTAATCAAATCTGCTTCAATGTGTGACTAGTCGTACTCACTTAGTTAATGACCCCTAATTCAAAGATTCAAATAATGAGATGTGTGGATTCTAAAATCGCCCATCCGAATTATAATCTGAAGTAACGTGGGAAGATGCAGCAAATGCTCCCCGGGAAATTCGCGCATTCGCCGGTGATAGTATGCAACAGCTGCCTGAGGCTCTGCACATCAAGTATCGGCATAGAAAGGATAAAAGTGTCAGTATTCTTCGCCTTTACTTATTCAAGACGTTTCGGAGATTTTACTCGGAGTTAATTCACCGGTTACTTATAATGTTCGGGCTTATATACTCGCAATGTCGTTCTGGCTCTGACTTGGAAGGGCAATCAGTACATCAATGTCTTTGTCTTATGAAATTTTAGGGCTTGCACAGCCCTGGAATGCGAAGGTGGCATCCTTACTCCATCAAACGACCTCAACAACAATCCTCGTTGGAGCTCTTGTATTCTTGGTACTGGTTGGTTTCGATAGCTCTATATCCATGGACTTGAAGCATGCAACTAATCGCATAGTGACATTAGCGTGTGTTATTTCGAGCGTATCAGAACCCCTTGTCAGGATATCCAGGGCCATGGATTTCAAAATATACCGACCTTGTTGTAACATACCACTTTCTCTTGGGAAACAGACCACGCTATGTGCATGCTCTTCACCAGAAATATGGTAAGGCATAATTACTACTATTTTTATGAACACTTAATCGGGGTGCTTTCACATCCTTACTCGGTTATGTCTGAGTAGCGAGTCTTGCAACTGAGTGCTTTTCAGGTCCCGTCGTCCGAGTCAGTCCCTATGAGCTAGACATATCCGAAATTGACGCCGTCAAGGAAATTCACCGCGTCGGAGGACGATACTTGAAGTCTGATTTTTATGAGAATATCGGCCACCGAAGTCTGAAGACTCTCTTTAGCACAACTGATCCCACTCACCATGCCATCCGGCGGCGGCTGCTATCAGCTGGAATGGCGCGCAGCAATCTTGCACGCCTGGAGCCAGTGGTAATGGAGCGCGTGCGTATGACGATTCGCCGCATGTCAGAGGAACGAGCAACGCGCGGAGTGATTGACGTGTTTAAATGGTGGACCTTTATGGCCACTGATGTTATTGGAGAACTGAGCTTTGGGGAATCTTTTCGGACCTTGGATAAAGGAGAAGTGAGTGAGCATTAACCTCTTGGATTGAAGAAAAGAAGAACGAGACCCTGATTGATGCATCCCAACTAGAAAACCCAGTATATCAAAGATCTTGAAAATATTTCCTCATTTATGGCAATTCGTACGACTTTCCCTACTCTGCTTCGGTATGCCCAGTTCATACCAATCTTTCCTCTCCTGAAAAGGGTCTCGGAAGCCGGTCAACGGATGTTTCGTTATGCTCAGCAGGCTATCGGTCGATACCAAAATATGCTTGTGAACATCCCCGATCCTAAACCGACGCTCTTCACGAAGATGTTCAAAGGCGGCCCCGATGGGCTGACTGAATTCGAGATTGTGCTTGAAGCCGGTGGCTATATAGTGGCTGGCAGTGACACAACTGCTATCACATTGACATATCTCGTATGGGCAGTTTGCAAGAGACCATCGATACGTGACCAATTGGTGGCCGAGGTTGCAAGCTTGCCAGAAGATTTCAAAGAGGAAGATCTTCGCGATTTACCGTATCTTAACCAGGTAAGGTTTCCAAACCAGGAGGACACGATAGCCATAAACGCATTCTAATAGTAACTCTTGTCAATTTCTAGGTTATCCAAGAAGCTTTGCGACTGCATTCGGCCGTACCCAGTGCCTTACCACGAGCTGTTCCACCAGAAGGGGCCAGCTTGGCTGGATATCATATCCCAGGAGGTATTACAGTGTCTACGCAAGCTTATACTCTCCACCGTAGCCCGGCAATCTTCCCGGAACCAGAAAGGTAAATCATTCCACAGACCCTTGAAGGAATTTGATGTTGAGAGGTTTGAGTAAACTAATGTTGGATACAGCTTCAATCCGAGTCGATGGCAAGATCCATCCAAGGAGATGAAGAGCATGTTCATGCCTTTCGGGGGTGGCTCTCGCAGTAAGGACCCCAACTCAATACCCTTGTCTTTGACTAACGAGAGGAACCCTTCGCAGTCTGTATTGGCATGCATCTTGCATGGATGGAGTTGCTTCTGGCGACTGCCCTCTTCTTCCGCACGTTCCCTGGGGCTCGCATTTCTCAGAGTGAAGGAATGTGTGATGCAGACATGGAGGCCAAGATGTACGTGCTGGTATCATCCAGGGGTCGCCGCTGTTTGGTTGAGATTTAAGCGTGTGCTACTTTCCATTTTGTCTTGAAAATAATCCTATCTTACTGTCTTCTGAAGTTGAACGCTTTTTCTATAGTCAATCAAGTACCGAAACTGCCTAAATAGGGCACAGCTTGCAACTACATAACACAGAGAGGACCTCAGTCTCCCAAGTACTATTATCCAAGTATACAAATCATGTTGCTCAGTGCTACTCCTTCGTACTGACAATCGGCTCACTAGCATAAGCATCCACTTCTTCAGAGGCAAACTTCCTAGCACTAATTTTTCGAGCGAATAGAATATCTAGCTCTTCATATGTTCTACCTTTTGCTTCTGGAAGACGAAAGTAGGCCCATATAAAGGTCAAGAGCGCCGTGCCACCCCAAAAGAACCCGGTCTTGCCCGAGGCATTCCAGGCGGTTGGGTTCATGAAGTATGGCTCAAGAACCTGGCTCACAACGTTGACAATCTGATAAGTCACTCGAGCCACGGAGACCGTCAGACTGCGTAAACGCACTGAGGAAGTTTCAGCAACGATAGCATAGGCAATCGGTCCCACGGTGAGCGAGTACACCAGTAGCCAGAATATGCACAAGCCGGCTTCTGCCCACACGGCCCCTGTTGCGCTCGAGGCGCAATTAATGATTCCAACAATAAACAATGTCGTACATAAGATCCCCTGTCCGGTAACGTAAAGTGTGCGCCGGCCAAAGTGGGTGATCAACCACCAGGAGCAAATAGTGCCGACAAATGCGATGGCGGTATCGCCAAGGTTCAGCTGATAGGCATGGCTGGTGTTCATGCCTGCAGTTGTAAAGAAATAAGTCGGTGAGTAAGCAAATGTGCTGCCCGACAGAATCTGACCGCAAAACGCCATGCAGCAGATCTCAGTGCGGCGCAGGTCGGTTCCTCGAAAGCAATCCAAATAACTGGCCCCCTCCTCAAATGAGGACTCGATCTTAGCCGTATGCACTATCATTGCCAGTTGACCATTGATCTGGTCTTCTGTTTTGTCTCCTGCAAGGCGCCGTAAGGAGCGCTTTGCTTCTTCTAAACGATCATGTCGAACCAGATACCAGGGTGATTCTGGAGCAAAATAGCAGACGATCATCAAGGGCAGCGGCCATGCCCATTGTACTGCAAAGGGGACACGATATGACCACTGACTTTGCACATTTACTAGCCCTTCCACGACGCCGGCAGCTATAAACTGGCCAATTGCCCAGCACAGATTGACATAGATTGTGAGGTAGCCACGGAGATTGGTTGGACACACTTCTGACGCGTACGCAGGACCGACGATAGCGAAGACCCCCCATGCCAAGCCACAGAGAAGTTCACCGGCGACTAGAACTCCGTCTGAAGGCGCAAAGAAGACAATAAAAAGCAAGCCGTTTATTAAGCCGAGAGCAGTAATCATAACCCATCGATAGCCGACGACCGAAGTCAGGTAACCGTTCAATAGGCCGCCTTTTCTTGGTTAGATTTATAGCAACATAATAAGTGTGAACAGACAAGAAGAAAATGCAATTACCGAATATCGTCCCAACTGTACTAGACAGACTCAGTGCAGACTGCCAGGGCGCAGAGACCTGCCATCCCACCGAGCCCCCATAGTCATGGCCATATTTCCGGACAAATTGTGGATAGGCATAGAAATTGCCTATCAAGGATATGTCGTAGCCTTCCATGACAATCGAAAGAGAAATGAGCATGGACCACATCACGGCCTTCCGATTGGCACTGAGCGCCTGGAAGAGGGTCTGCGAGTGCTCTTCGTCTGAGGCCTGTTTGGCCTCGGTGATGGCGCCGCTGCCGAGGGTGGTCTCTACATGAGTGGCCGCGGACTTTTCGAGGTTGAATTCGGACGAGGCCATAGTGACAGTCCACTATTAAAGAGCGTTATGGCCTGTAAGAAGGGGGAGAAAAAAAAATAAAATCCTGGTGCATATGCCGATCAAAAGAAGGCCGGGATGGGGCGGAGGACATGTGTTATATACGCCATATCTCCGGAACAGTGCCGCCTGAATAAGACAGCAGGAGGATGGAGGACAACATGGATAATTTGCGTGTGGCAGATGATTATTGTCCAATGAAGTAGCAGATTTACGTCAAATGCAGGCCTCCACTAGCATGCGGAGAGCATGGAGTTTACCCCGGAATGTGGAGAGGGCCGGGCTAGAACCGTGGATGATAGAGATAGCTTTTTCCGGGGTTGTTCATTTAGGATAATTGTGCTATTTAGCCTGTACACGCATGCATTTACGTGGAGGCAGCGAAGCTTGAGCGGTATTGGTGGAGTTGCTTTTTGCCGGGCAAGGGGCGACATTCCGCGGTTATGGCTATTATTGCTATTAGCGGATGGAGGACGTTGAAATATAGCCGGATCCCAATTGACCATAAGCCTGCAATTGTTCGACGCATTCTCGAAGGAGCTAGGTAGGTAGCTCGCAAGTAGCAGGCTTCGAGGTTCTTCGGCGTCAGAATCATGCAGAACCTGGGTAAAACCCACGGACAGCAACAGCCACTATCAATGTATCACAACGTCAAACATTCGGTCGAGATGTCGCTGGAAATGACGAATCAAGCAATATCACGTGGTAGCTGAAAGTGTAGTTATCGGCGAATTCCTTCCCACATCAAATCCTCGAACACGCGCCGGGAAAGCACAACAAACGCTCCTCAAGTCAGGGCATCACAATAGTTCGCCAGCTTTCGGAGGAGAGTGAAAATACAGTCATCAGTTTCGAGTAAAACGGGCGGAAGGGGCTTCGCTCTCGGTGCGGAACTACTGCTGCAGAGCGCGTTTGAAGACTGAAAATCTCGCTAAACGATGGAACCAGAGGCCAACCCGATAAAAGTGCGCCTTGCTGTCGCATCCGACTTGCCATTTTTACCGGCTATAGAGGAGTCTGCTTCGAAAGTATTTGAGACAATTCCGGATCTGTCTTTTATTGCAGCAGATCCGCCTCTTTCTACCGAGACGCACCGCTCCTTTTTATCGGCGAACCACCTCTGGGTCGCCACGTCTGACGATGTACCCGTCGCATTTTTAGCCGCGAAATGCATAGATTCTGTGACAGAAAACAGTAACAGCCATCTATACATTGTCGAGTGTTCGGTTCATTCTTCGTGTCAGAGACGTGGAATCGCAAGTGGGCTGTTTGCATTGGTTGAGTCGTACGCTCGGAAGCAAGGGTTTTCCTGCTTGACACTGGTGACTTTTCTGGATATCCCGTGGAATGGACGTTTCTACCACAAGCTCGGATTTGAGGAAGCCGATGCACAGGCCGTGGGAGACGCGTACGTGAACATTTTGACTGAAGAAATTGATCAATGGAAGGAGTGGAAGCCGGAACGATGGAGAAGAGGAGTTATGGTTCGGAGATTACAATAAATGTTGGATCCGTCTTCCACGAAGTATACATTCGAGTGTATTATTACTTGACCAGTCTTTTCAGACGATAAAAATCGTATCTTTTCAGACAACATTGTTACTAAACTTCTATCGAACTCGTTGCTGATGTGATGTTGCTGGTTCCAGCAAAGAACAAACATCGTAGAAAGGCCCACCTTCTGCTTGGGAAACATTCCCCTGGCGCAAAAAGCAGTTAATGCCTTACTGCGCTAAGGTTCATAGACTTGCGCAAAATCCCAACTGTAAGTGGACGGATACCTTTGCCGTTTTGACTAGCAGTACAGAGTAACGTGGAGACGCATTGCCAGGTGTGGACCTCTTCAAAAGAAAGATATGACCCAGGCCTAGATGGTCGTTCACTAGTCGTTACATCTTGGAAGACTTTCGGACTCGGCATGTGACAGGTCACAATTGGAGTTCCGTGCCTCTAGACGTCGGGGAAATCGATTATCCCATAGAGTTTGGATTCTGCAAAGGAAGTAGACACTAGACAGGGATCAGAAAGTACATAGAAACATTCGCACGCAAACAAAACTGCGTATTTCTGAGTAAAGTCGACCCAGCTACGGCATATCGGATAGTACCAAGTAGTAGTATATGACCCCTCAGGCCACCGCATAGCCATAGATCGACACTGATCCGTCTGTATTATGTAGGGTCAAATCGGTTTAGCCTAGCTGGGGCGTTACTGAACCCTATCGGGAAAAAGCATGCAAAGCAGACCGAAAGAGGACTGTTAAATGTTTTGTCATGTGTAGTTGCTTTTTTCTTCACCGCATTTGACCAGTCACCACAGTCGCGGTTTGTTCTTTTCGTCGTCTGCAGAATGGAACAGAAGAAAGCCCGGATCTTGACCTCGCTGATTGCCTCAGCGAAGTCTAGTGACCTGTACCTAGGTAGGATATAGTGTTTAGTATAAACATTTAGCGGTGTACCTAATATTGTATGCTGCCCACTCCTCGGATCGGACCGGCCGGGGCGTTGCAGCGATCGATGCAATCGTAGTTCATTCACTTAGCAGCAGCCAACTACGTAGAGATACAGGGCAACTAGTTAGTTACTTGAAGCTATTTAACCTCCTGCCTAACTAAGTAGTAAGTGCTAGACACAATTCAGGCCTCAGGCAGCAGCCCCTCGCTGTGATTGGCCGAGAAGCGCGGGCCTGAGGCTAGGCACCGGAACGCGGGAATACAGAGCCGCCGAGGGCTCCGGGCGCGCTGATTGGCCCGCAGCGTCTCAGTCGTCTTTTTCGCTCTCCCTCCGACCTTCTTCGTTTGGTCGTCCGTTCGTCCGTTCCCTCGCTCGCACTACAATTGTCATCATTGCTATCATCATCATCTACTTCAGGTTGTCATACTACCTCTACGACTCGTAGCTCTGCACGCTCGAGCATCAAGCAAGTAATCTGCCGGTCTTACCGCCTTCTGCCGCCTGCCCTACCAGTGCTTTGCTTTTCCCCCTCTCCAGCATCTCACGACGAGCCACGCCCTGCTCTCAGTCTCCAACGCCTCGTTCGTTTCCACGCCACGCGCCCATCGACTCTTCCTTAATGTCCGGACGGCGCATGGGAGTCTGAAAATTGACGCGGGCGACTGGTCGTCAGTCTGATGGCGTCTCGTATCGAGTCGCCGTCCTGCTGATTGAAAATGGATAACCCTGTCACATTCACCCCCGATGTCTCGTCTCAATCTTCCCGTCGCACCCTCTCATCCATGCCTGCCTCTGACGCAACCCCCGCCGGCTTTAACTTCATAACGGTCGACCCGTCTTCGCGAACAGAAAGTTCCTCCAGCCGAACTCTTATCCGTGCAAATGCCGGACGTTATATTTGGAAACGCCGCAAGGCCGGCTCCAAAGAAACCGGCAGAGCAAAGCCATATGAAAGACCGGGCCAACAACCCCCGGCTCCTCTGTCAAGTCCGCCCGAAAATACTGGAGTAACCGCAAAGCCAGACCCCGATTCCAAGGAGATATTACCGACGAATGGGGAGGAAGAGGCGGAAAATGAAAACGCTGTCGTATTGCTCAAACGTGAACCCTCGTCGGAATCCGGTGGCTTGTCGGCTTCGCTTAGTCATGGACTAAAAAGCCCAATGATGACTTTCTTCGGGACTGAAATACCAGAAGACATTGTCCGCCGGACAATTAAATACTGTAGGTCTTTATTTTCATTTCATACTTCGCTTGTCCGTGACTGACACTTGCGTTCTAGCTGCCTCCGTTGTCATGACCAAGATGTTGCCCCAGGACACTAGCCCGGAATCACCAAAAATATCAGATATCTGGCTTTCAAGCGCGCTGCGCAGTCCTGCTCTGTTGTCCGCTTTCTTATATGGCACACTTAGCCACGAATTTGTGCTCGAACGTATGCAGAGCGGCACGCCATCGAGGGAAAGGCGGCAGAAATTGCTACAGATTATGGTTGCCGAGAACGAATCGATTCGCAGAATCAACCAGGCTTTGCAGGATCCCGCGTCGCAAAAGACCGACGAACTGTTGATGGCGGTGTTTTTCATGGGATACAGTCGTTATGATGAAGCGATTTTTTCACCCGGTCGTGACCCACACAAGTCTCCCCTGAATGACATTCAGTGGGCGAACATCTACTCTTACCTCGATTATGATGAGGTCCATGTGATGGGCCTTATACGGTTGCTCGAGATTCGTGGTGGAATCGATGCTATCAGATTAAACGGTTTGGCTGAGATGATGTCTCTCGCAACGATCATGTTTTCGTCAAAATTCATACGAAAGCCACTCTTCCCTTATGTCCCGATTATCAAGACCAACGGACGACACCGGCAGCCAGACTGGCCTCACCCTATCCAGTATCTTCTGGAGATGTACAAAGGAGGCGACTACTCCAAGATGGATGAACTTGGTCTTCCGAGTGAACTAATCACACTCTTCAAGGATATGTACAGCTACAACGCTGTCATCGAACTCTACATGCAAGGCATTTTCACAGGCTCTTTTGTTAGTTCTGATGCACCCATAATGGCCGATCGCCGCAACTCCATCCAACACCGAGCGCTATCCTTGCCGTCTGCTGACGAAATTGGCATGAGCTCCGAATGCCCCACGTATGAGCCATTGAGGCTCGCAACGCTTATCTACTGTCTACTTACCATATTTCCGCTTGTACCCATAATGGCGCCTTATTCTCAGCTGACCATGCAACTACGACAAGCTTTGTTCACTCAATCTCTGCCTCGAGCCTGGAAGAGCGTTCCCGAGCTTTTCATCTGGACTCTAGTTGTTGGCGGCATAGCTTCGACCAAACCTGAAACTGTTACCTGGTTCGCTGCCATGTTAAACCAGGTTTCCACCGCTACCAATCTCTCGACCTGGCCAGAAGTTAAAAAAATCCTCAAGTCTGTCCTTTGGCTCAGCACCATATGCGATGAAAAGGCCGAGGAATTATGGAGGAAGGCCGACGGTCTTCGTGCTCAGGTCCGGCGTCATCAGGAGCAGCAGCAACGTCAACTGCATGAGGTACCTGTGCGGTTAAGAGCGGAGTCGGCAGGTTGATGTCTCTTCTTTTTTTTTATTTGCCGGTCAATTCCTTGTACGGTTCTGTTTCTGCTTTACCCATCTTTTGCAACTTTGTTGTTTATATATATGGACATATATATTTGGAGTCCGGGCAAAATACCCAAATGTGATGAATGGAAATGACGTGTATTTCAACTTTATTCTGTTTTGTTTTGTTTTGTTTTTTTTCTCTGTTTTATTTCCTTCTCTTTTATTTTGTCAGCTCAGGATCGGGTTTCACGACGGACATAATATTTCGTGCTCTACATGTTGATATCAATGATATCAAGGTACCTGTCACTAAGGTTGAATGGACATCGGATAAATTACCTATCTACACGTGCTTGCATATAACAAATGGCAAGACAAGCGTTCATATATCAAACAACGATGCACAGTAGTCACCGAATAGTCTAGCTATATCTATATCATCGAGACATTGCTAAGCTACACCACCTTATCATATGCATGCATTGCCTGATCTGCCGGTTACACTCTGATATCAGTAGCTGTGGAACCTCGCAGAGCCTAACCCCTCTGCTTGCGTGCGAGGAGAATGTGTAACATAAAGGCTTTGTGTGGTTAAGATCACCTGGGAAGAATTCCAATATTGCCTAATTTGGAGATTACTTGCAAGGGGCCAATCAGCCTTTGGCACAAGAATTCTGTCTTGCGTGATTGGAATTCAGCTTCACCTCAGTTAAGAATCTCGTTCTTTTTAGTGGAGGAAGTTGTCTTAAAGCAAAGCATTGACTCTTGGACCACTTGATGATTTATTTCTCTTTTCCCTGGCCAAGTGCTTTCTTCGGCTCTTGCGGCGTATGAAGACCCAGCATGGAACATCCAACGAATAAAGACGATAATTTACTCATTATCGACGAAAAGCTGTCAGCACCAGCGCATCTAAATGTCGACAAGGATGCGTTTGAGAATCCTCTCTCCCCTTCTTCCTCCACGTCGTCACCGTTGGGTGTTCTAGCCCTCGTCTCCACCACCGAAACTCACCACCCAGTTCACTGGCCAGCATGGAGAAAATGGCTCGTCATAACAGTTTACTGCCTTTTGCAGGTCATCGTACTGGCGCTCTCGACATCGTACGTTAGCACCCAAACGCCACTTCAGGAGAAATTTGGCAGTTCGACGCAGGTCATTGCGCTGGGTCAGTCTATGTTCATTATCGGGAACGCTGTTGGACCGTTGTTCTTGGGCCCATTGAGCGATATTAGTGGACGGAAGTGGGTTTATGTAGGAGGGACTGCCATATTTGGGCTGTGCCAAATTGTGTGATTCACCTTTATTTCCCCCTGTTATCTCGTGAGGTAATAAAAGTTGATGGCGGAATGGCCGTATAGGGATGCGCTCTTGCTACTGACATGCCCATGATGATCATCTTCATGCTATTGTCAGGAATTGCCGGCAGTACAGCTATCTCGAATGTTGCTGGCACCATTACCGACCTCTTCGGTGATGCAGACAACACCGGTCAGCCACTGGGGCTATTCGCTGTATCGGCGAACACTGGATCGAGCATAGGCAGTGTGATTGGTGAATTGATCATCGAGAATCCACGTTTAGGGTTGAGCTGGGTTTTCTGGATCAAGTAAGTACTTCTTCTCTCTTGCTTTAAACAATAAGATCAGGCAAGGGCCCGCGCGTATCATTCCATGCTGACTAGATAGCGTGATCCTGGCCGGTGGTATGGTCTTGATCATGACCTTCGTGCCGGAGACGTTGCCTCGTGTGGTGATTTCTCGAGGGTTACGAGAGTCCCAGGCACAGACAAAACAGGTAGGGGCCGATGGAATGGAAAACTGGATAGCGCAGTCACACATCGCCATTATCAAGGAGACGCGCTTCGTCGCCACTATGGCGTTCAGGATTTTGTTCACTGAACCCACCGTCCTATGTCTGGGGCTCTTCAACGGGTACATCTACGGACTGCTCTTTTTATACCTTTATGGCATATTTGATGTCTTTGTTGTGAATAATCATCTCTCGTATGCACATACTCCCGTTTATTTCAGAGCTGCCTTGAGTGTACTTACCGATACCCAACAGAGTGATCGGTGCCAATTTGACATACCTCAACCTAATTGTGGCTGTTGTCATCATGTTCATCGTCTTCGTTCCTATACAAACAACTTTATATAAGCGAGATCGACTGAAGAACGGCGCTGGGCGACCCGAGGCACGATTCTTGATATCCCTCTTTACTGTTTGGGGGTTTCCCATCTCGCTGTTCTGGTTTGCGTTTACTTCCAGCGGAAACGTCTCTTTTTGGTGCCCAGTCGTCGCTGGAGCTGTGATGGGTGTCGTTAATCCGCTACTATGGTTGAATATCATAAACTATATCACAGACAGTTATCAGAATGTGGCAGGAAGCGCAGTTGCGGCTTTTCTAATACCAAGTCAGATGGTTGCAGCGGCATGTGTACATATAGGTATGTTCTTTTATGCTAGCGCTAATAGAAATGGCACATGTCAATTACGTACCATGTGCTCTTTCAGTCCTTGGTTCTTCAGTTTCTGACAGGTTTCCCCGGCAAATTGTATAGGTATCGTCATGTTTGACAATCTGAGCCCGAAATGGGCATTCTTGATATTGGGTTTTGTATCGTTCGGTGTGGTAGCATCAGTGTACGTGTTCTACTTCTGGGGATCAGGGCTGAGGAGGAGGTCCAGGTTGGCGATGGATCCGAGTTTGTAATCGAGTGTCATTTATTCGCTGCGTATGAACGCTCACATGTGATACTATACTACTGTGACACAAGACCCGTACATTTTGCTTTTCGGGGTCAATGCTCTTGTACAACATTTATGAGTAGATGCATGGTACTCCTTGGTAGAAAACAGACGCCCGTAGACATTAACAGGAAGACATATGTGCCCTCTTTGTCTATGCGTAGATCCAGATCCAGCTGTATACGAAATATGCTCAGCATCTACTAGTGAGCGTAAAGCAGCTCCCATCTGACCTTCGTTTCAAGTGTAAACAGACATCCTAGAGTACAGAAAGCGGGGGAATGCTCCAGCCATCATCCATTTCTGATCATATATGGGCCGAAGCATGCCAGTTCCCGGAACCTGGAAACCATAATACACACTAATGCATGGCAAGACAATGTTAAGGAAATATACGAGACTCTTTCGGGAATACCAGAATCGACTCAGATCTAAAATTTAAAGGACATATTGCTCCTTCTTGATCTCGGATATCCCGAGACATCTCACTCTTTTAAGTCCAAGTTATGACCGTTTGTAAAAGATCTTTACTTGCAAGGGTAGAAAGCCGCGGACTGTCATTACGCATGAACTAGTAGCATTGACCTACCATTCTGTGTACAAGCGAGCGAACGAGATATGAATCTTATCAAAGTTGAATCCGCGCACATAGCAACTACTCAGCATGAGAACCATGTTGACTTGGCTCTCACAAAAAACCACGACGCTGCTGAACTGGGCCAGTCAGCGACTGATCGGTAAGTCTGAATATCAAATCATATCGTTTCAATCCCCTGATGAATAAAAACAGCTATGGCCGGCCTTTGATTCAGTTCGATCCCGTTGCCGAGAAACGTCTGGTCAGGAAATTTGATCTATACATCATTCCAACTGTTTCCCTGTTGTATCTCTTCTGCTTTATTGATCGCGCCAACATCGGCAACGCTAGACTTGCTGGCTTTGAGGAGGACCTTGGCTTGGAAGGGAATGACTACAACATAGTGTTGTCCGTTTTCTTCTCCTCGTATATTCTATTCGAAATCCCGTCAAACATTGCGTGCAAATGGATCGGGCCTGGCAAGTTCATTCCTGCATTGACCTTGGGGTTCGGCATCTGTAGCCTAGGAACGGCGTTTGTGCACAATATTCACTCTGCTTGTGGAGTTAGGTTTCTGCTGGGCATCTTTGAGTCGGGTCTATTGCCTGGAATTGCATATTACATGTCGAGATGGTACCGGCGCAGCGAACTCGTGTTTCGATTATCAACGTATATCGTCATGGCTCCCCTGGCCGGTGCATTTGGTGGTTTGCTTGCGTCAGGTATCCTTAGGCTTCACTCTCTTGGAAGTCTGCGTACATGGCGCATGATCTTTGTCATTGAAGGTGTTATTACTTGTGGTCTCGCTCTCGTTGCTTTCTTCACCATGACAGATCGTCCATCATCTGCGCGCTGGCTCAAAGATGAAGAGAGACACCTGGCCATTGCACGGCTCAGATCCGAGCGCGTAGGCACCACAGAAGTTCTTGAGAAACTAGATACTAAAAAAGTGTTACGAGGCATCTTCTCGCCCGTGACACTAACTACCGGGTTCATCTTCCTGCTAAACAACATTACCGTGCAGGGATTGGCAGTCTTCGCACCAACTATCGTACGGACAATCTACCCTCATAGCAGCGTTATCTCGCAACAACTGCACACCGTGCCTCCATACGTTGTCGGCGCATGCTTCACCCTCTTCTTCCCCTATCTAAGCTGGAGAATGGACCGGCACATGATGTTCTTCATACTCTCATCTCCACTTATGATTGTAGGCTACATCATGTTCCTTGCATCGGAGAACCCTCGTGTCCACTACGGTGCGAGTTTCCTCGTTGCCGCAGGCGCTTTCTCCTTCGGCGCGCTCTGCAACGCCAATGCTTCGGCTAATGTGATATCTGACACTTCCCGTTCTTCCGCTATTGGCACTACAGTCATGCTCGGAAACATCGGAGGTTTGATCAGCACATGGAGTTATTTGGCCTTTGATGCCCCCGGATACCATATTGGGAATGGGTTGAATCTGGCATGTGCGAGTGCTACCTTTCTGCTGAGCATCGGTCTATTGATGTGGATGAAGTGGGATAATGCAAAGCGAGAGACGATGGACGTGGATTTGCATGTAGAAGGAAAATCTTTGGGGGAGATACAAGCCATGGATTGGCGAAATCCAGCTTGGAGGTGGAGATATTAGGGGTGAGTAGTTAGACTTGGAAGCTACCTTGGTCTCTAAGTTGCCTCCAGGATCGGCCTATTGCATATCTAGGATGAGAGGGCGAACTAGGCATGTCCATATAACGTAGTAGTAAGTGAAATGACATGTCGAATTTAGGATTTGCTATGCTCGGATTGAAGTCAACATCACCATTCGATCATTATCTGACATTTTCTAGCCCTCTTAGAGCCTTAGACAACAACTTTTAACTTCAGGATTGAAAATCTTTCTGTCCAATACTGCGAAGCATGTGTGTATATATGTGCCTTTTATCGATCTTAATCACTCTGCGAAATTGCCGAACATGAAACGACGGCGTCAGGTACCCACAGTAAGCCAAACCTAAGCCACCTGCGCATGGGGATGGTTACAACTGGCTCGAATCAAAAATAAGAGTAGGCGAGGCTTTTGTCCCCCACCTGACATTCAAAATAGCGGCTTGACTAGCTTATTATTCATTGGAGCTTTCTACCAGTGAGCGGCGTAAGGTGGTATCTCGCTAACCCAGTATAGATCCCAGGCCCCAGTAGCTAGAGATATAAGGATTAGTTAGTTATGGCCTTGAATAAAATAATCAAGTAAGAAATTGAGACAGAGGAACAGCAAGCAACATGCCAAACCAGGCAGTGCAGTTCAAATGCCCAGACATATCCTAGCCACGATGATACATTAAGGAACGCTTGCAACAAAAATGTAGCAGTAAGACGTCAGAATGTCGCCGATTGTGGGAATTCTTTGCGAGCCCCAGTCTTAGGCCCAGTCTTGGGGACCAGGATAGACTTCTCTAGTAGGGCCTGTCAAGATGGGGCTGATACTATCGATTCTGAACTATATAGGTAGACCGCAGAGCCTTTGAAATTGATAAGAAACCATCGCCATTTTATTGAAGAATATCAGACATAGGGGGCAGTAAAGTACAATGCTTGCCACAGTCTTCTTCTCTCTCCTAGCCCTCACTGGCCGCTCGGCCAGTAAGGCCGTGTTTGCGCATTACATGGTACGTCTGACGAGCTTCATAAAAAAAGAAAAAAAAAAAAAAAGGCCTGTACTAAATACAAGTGTTATCCTATCAGGTTGGGTCAATGAACAGCAGTGAAGCTGCCCAAGATGTCACCGATGCTATCGCGGCTGGCTTCGATGGATTTGCACTCAACACGCATTCCATCAGCAGCTCTGATACATGGAACACAGATGCAATCACTTACCTCTTGGACGCAGCTGAGGGGACATCCTTCAAAATGTTCCTTTCTTTTGACATGTCGTGGGGACTCGATGTCTCTGGTCTCCCAGCATTTTTGCTGCAATTCTCCAATCATTCCCAATATTACACTACCGACGATGGCAGACCATGGGTGAGCACATACGACGGCGGTACCACCGATAACTCCGAGTGGGAGTCTTCCTTCTACCAGCCTCTCGTAGACGAAGGCGTCACTCCATTTTTCGTGCCTGATTTCGATGACTGGTCCGGCTATCCCACTGGCTTCTTTGACACCTTCACCGTTGTAGATGGCGCTTTCAGCTGGGAGAGCGCTTGGCCTAGCGCAGGCACGACACCGGCAAATGTCAGTGATAGCGTAGATTCCACCATGGTGGAAGATGCACATGCCGCTGGAAAGATATACATGATGCGTAAGTCTATCTCTCGTATCCAATATCCGTATCTTGAAGCTGACATGATCCAAAGCACTCTCCACGTTTCAATTCAAATACCTTGGCTCCGGCCAAGACTGGTACCGCATCGGCGAGACCAACCTCCCAGAACGCATGGCACAGATCCTCTCCCTTCAACCAGACTACGTCGAGGTGATCACATGGAATGACGCCGGCGAGTCGCACTATGTCGGCAATTTCTGGCCGCAACAGATCGCCGGCACTGACGAGGGTGACTACGCCGATGGTTTCGACCACACGGGCTGGCAGCAGGTCATCAAGCCGTTTATCACTGCATTCAAGAACAATGCCACAGATGTCTCGCAAATTTCGAGCGATAGTCCCGTTGGCACGTTCTGGTACCGCACACTCCTGACAAGTGCTAGTTGCTCTAGCACGATTTCGAATTACCAGGAGGCAGAAGACGCAGTTAACTATGCTGTGGTCCTGCCGTCTGACGACTACACGATCGAAGTGTATAGCAACGATCAGCTCATCGGCAGCTTTTCCGGCGTGGCTGGTCTTAACTATGACTCTGTGCCGGGTTTGCAGGAGGGCAGTGGACAGAGCATCCAGATCTTGGATGGTAGCGGTAATGTCGTTGCATCGGCCAACGGAACCAAGGATGTCCTGTCGGAGAGCTCGGATTCTTCAATGTGCAACTGGAACTATGAAGTTGTTGGGTTGTCATAATGGCGGCCGCGAATCTTTAGCTTAAAGTACTCTCTGTAGTCTTAGTTGGAGGAATTAATAGGCTCAATGTATGGGTGTAGTATTTAAATTGAACAAAGATGATGCCATATGATTTCTATTTTACTTCTAAGTATGCTTGTATAGAAAAAAAGGCAATTCATTTTTGTATACATCATTTTTTAAGACGCGAGAGACGTAACCAGAAGCACGGGAATATAACGAAAAACGACTATAGAAACTGTACAAAGGACGGGGAGGTTCTGGATCATATAGGATCGTGAGTAAAAATAGTTGATTTGCCTCTAGACAAATCAGTGTCAAAATCAGGGTGAGTTGTGTGAGAATTGACAATTTGCGACATGTTGCGAGTTCCGAAAACCAAGCTTTGCAGGATGTCGCATCGACAACAGAGACCCATCGAATTTTAAGGAGAGAAATGAATAAATAAATATTAGACAATAGCGTATTTGGTCGCTACTCTAAACAGAAAAGTCAAAAAAAAAAATTAACAAAGTCAAGCAATACTTGTGACATTTTTATGTGAGAGATCTCTGTCTTAGCCACTAGATAAGGGCCAAAACAGCGAGAGCACCAGCAAAAGCACCGGCTGTGCCAACCTTGGCAACCGAGGCACCGCCAGTATACTCAGGGCTGACTGCGGAAGTAGTAGTTGAGCCGGGCTTAGATGTGGAGGAGAAGCCGCTCGAGGCAGGCACAGTTGGACCGACTGGAGCAGGGCCAGTGGAAGTCGTTCCCTGTGGGTAGGGAGGAACCACGGAGCTAGTTTCAACAGGCGAGACAGAGCTTGGGACAGGAGCAGGAGCACCAGAAGAGACCTCGCTAACAGGGCTTGTGCCCGCTGGGACTGGGACAACAGTGGTAGTCTCACCAGTAGGGACAACAGTAGCGGTAGCAGTACCAGTTGGCTCAGCGGGAGCGGAAGCGGGGGTGGAGGTTGAAACGGCAGTCACGGTAATAGTGCTAGTACCTGTCACCGGGAAAGTAATAGTTGAGCTGCCACTGGTGGAGGTGCTGTAGGTCACTATGGAAAAAGTCAGTACAAAATGCATTACGGTAAGATCTGCCAGTAAGCCTTACCAGGGCAAGTTGTTGTCGTGTACGTGAGAGTGACAAGAACTGGCGTGGGAACAACTGTAGGCGCAGCCGAGGAGGTTTGTGGTTGGCAAACTTCCTTGGTGCAGGTGACGGTCTCGGTTACCACAATGCTGCTGGTCTCGGTGACAGGCTGAGTAATAGTGCTGCTACCAGAAGTGAACGTGGTAGTGTGAACTGGCATAAGAGTTAGAAACAACTTAGGAAATTGAGTGAGGTGAAAAAGATTATATACCTGGGCAGGTGGTCGTGGTGTAGGTCTGGGTTCTTGTGACCACCGATTCAGATGAAGTCTCAGTGGCTTCAGCCGATGTCGCGGGAACTGGGACAACCGTAATAGTAGAAGCAGGGGCAGTGGTTGCAGCAGGGACAGTTGAGGTGGCAGTGTGAGGCTGGCACACTTCCTTGGTGCAAGTGACTGTGGCTGTGACTACGATAGTGCTAGTTCCAGTATACGCTGAGGTAATAGTGCTGCTTCCAGATGTGTACGTAGAAGTTCCCACTATGCAAAAATTAGCGATGAGCGTAACAGTGATTTTTAGATATCTTAGGCTTACCTGGGCAGGTAGTTGTAGTGTAGGTAACAGTCTTAGTGGTGACGGACTCCGAAGTCGGCACAGATGTAGTCTCCGTAGCGCCAACTGAGCTTGGAACGGAAGCCGGTACAGATGTAGTCTCCGTAGCACCAACTGAGCTTGGAACGGAGGCTGGTACAGATGTAGTCTCCGTAGCACCAACTGAGCTTGGAACGGAGGC